>NC_061514.1:126427578-126491860 GCF_022539505.1 Lolium rigidum
TTTGTGTAATATGAATCATGTGATTCAAGATTGTAAGACATTATGGCTTGTAATAAATAATGACTGTGATATTCGACTATTATGCCTCGCAACAACAATATCCTGGGATTGCGATGAATGACATAATAGGCATCTGGACTTAAAAATCCGGGTGTTGACACATTACGACAAAGTACATAGACCACTATCCAACATGCATCTATGCCTAAAAAGTCCACTTTCAGGTTATCATCCGAACCCCATCCAGTATTAAGTTGCAAACAACAGACAATTGCATTAAGTATGGTGCGTAATGTAATCAACACAAATATCCTTAGACAAAGCATCGATGTTTTATCCCTAGTGGCAACAGCACATCCACAACCTTAGAACTTTCTGTCACTGGTCCTGCATTTAATGGAGGCATGAACCCACTATCGAGCATAAATACTCCCTCTTGGAGTCACAAGTATCAACTTGGCCGAGCCTCTACTAGGAACGGAGAGCATGCAAGAACATAAACAACATATATGATAGATTGATAATCAACTTGACATAGTATTCAATATTCATCGGATCCCAACAAACACAACATGTAGGATTACAAATAGATGATCTTGATCATGATAGGCAGCTCACAAGATCTAACATGATAGCACAATGAGGAGAAGGCAACCATCTAGCTACTGCTATGGACCCATAGTCCAGGGGTGGACTACTCACACATCGATCCGGAGCCGATCATGGCGATGAAGAGACCTCCGGGAGATGATTCCCCTCTCCGGCGAGGGTGCCGGAGGCGATCTCCTGAATCCCCCGAGATGGGATTGGCGGCGGCGGCGTCTCGGAAGGTTTTCCGTATCGTGGCTCTCGGTGCTGGGGGTTTCGCGACGAAGGCTTTAAGTAGGCGGAAGGGCAGGTCAGGAGGCGTCACGGGGGCCCCACACGCTAGGGCCGCGCGGGCCCCTCTAGGCCGCGCCGCCCTAGTGTGGCGGCGCCCCGTGGCCCCACTTCGTATCTCCTCCGGTCTTTTGGAAGCTTCGTGGAAAAATAAGCCCCTGGGCGTTGATTTCGTCCAATTCCGAGAATATTTCCTTACTAGGATTTCTGAAACCAAAAACAGCAGAAAACAGCAACTGGCTCTTCGGCATCTCGTCAATAGGTTAGTGCCGAAAAATGCATAATAATGACATATAATGTGTATAAAACATGTGAGTATCATCAATAAAGTAGCATGGAAGATAAGAAATTATAGATACGTTTGGGACGTATCAGCCTTCTGGTGCTTATCATGTTTTGATCACGGGAGAGGTTTCAGTCAACGGATCTAACATGCTCAGAAACGTATGTATTTTGCAATTCATTTGTGTCTTCACGCATCACTCATTTTCCAAATGAGTCGGCATTAAATATGTTTGGTCTTCTGGTGGAACCTTAATTCCGCGGTCTGAAATATGTCACTAATATTATCACACACAATATAGCTTTAAAGTTCTGACACTATCGGAATTACACCAAGTTCTCAAAGAACTTATCGACTTAACATCCTCAATCATTGTCAAAAACAATGACATACTCTGCCTTCTTCTGTAGAATCTGTCACAATATTTAGAACTCATCTAAATCTGGCATAGACATCTTCTAGCTCATTGTGCTACCTTTTAATCAACACTTAGCCTAATTGAGATTGAAATTCATTTTTATATGTGACCAAACTAATATCGGTGTAACACCTTACAACGATTCATTTGTCATTACCCCATATAAAACTTACAAATATATCCTTGGTTCTTCTAATGCACTCAGGGATATTCTTAATGTTGTCCAATGATCATCACATGAATAATTCTGGTATATGCTCCTAACTTTTTAGAGCACAGGACATCTGATTTTGTACATATTATTCGTGATCTAAAATCACTCATGTGTTTTTACTCATCGAGTGTCAAATACACTTAAGTCTTGTTAAACCTTCACATGAAAAGAACACCTTCTTAATATTTCTATATTGAACTACTTCAATATTCATTCTATGTACTTTGACTTAAACTTATTATGTGTTTCAATCTATCTTCATACATCTTGACACTAAATATGTTTCAGTCCATATCCTTTCATTGAAATTAATTCTCAATGAAACCTTTTATAATAAAGTATATAATTACATCATTTATAACCAACTATATGTCATCTACATAAAGTATTATAAATATGTCTCAGCGCTCCCACTTAATTTCTTGCAAATGCAAGCATCTTCATCGTTTATGATGAAATTAAAAAACTCTTTGACTATTTCATCTAGTGAAGATTCCAACTCCGCGATACTCACTTCATCCAATTGAAGTTTGTATACCTATCTAGTATTCCACGGACCAGAAAAACTCTTGGTTGTATCTTGTATACACCTTTAATACACACTTCTGTTAAGTAATGTATTTTGCCATCCTACTAGCATATCTCATAAAAGAAATATGTAGCGATTACTAGAATAATCCACATAGACTATGAGCATCGCTACGGAAGATCTAATCTTATCGTAGTCAACTCTTTGAACTTTGTCGTAAACAATCTTTCGACAAGTTGAACTTATTCAAGGATATTCCATCCAAGTCCATCAATTTTATAGATCCTTTTACTTTCAAAAAGTATTCATCTATCTTGGATTTCATGGTGTATAGCCATTTTAACGGAGTCAGGGCCCATCATAACTTCTTTGTTTGTAGTTGGTTTATCATTGTTCAAAATCAATCCTTTGTCCACAAATCATTTATTTGATCACAAAGTAAACCATACCTACAAGGTTCAATATGTACTTCGATCTCCATGGCTAAAACACTTTGTAGTCATGGGAGCCATGATCGTTGTGGCCGCTTCCGGAACCATTTCCGATGCTGTGTTACTCTGATTATTTGCTCAGGTTCATAAACCTTATCAAGTTCTATTGTCCTCCCACTCAAATACTTCGCTAGAAACAATTTTTTTGGAAATAAGAAACATTGACAAACACTTTTGTCTTTGTCTCCATAGTGGAAAGAATTCAAAATCAAATCACTGGGATAACCAACAAAGACATTCATCCGATTTTGGTTGTAAACTTATTTACATATGCTATGCATACCAAAATTTAAGAAATGACTATTAAGGTTCATACCCATACCATAACTCGTATGGTGTCATTTCAACGGATCATTATGATGCTCTATTCAGTGTAAAAGCGGTAGTCTCTAAAGCATAATCCACAAATATAATGACATCATTTTATTTTATATCATCATTAATCCAACAAGATTTGGATACGTCTCTCGGATACTCCATCATCACTATGATACTCCAAGAAACGTGAGTTGTAGAATAATTTCATAACTCTCTTAGATGTTCGCTAAAACTCGTAATTCAAATATTTCCTCCATGATCTAATCATAGATATTTGACTTTTCTATTACGATGATTTCCACTTCATGCTGAAATTTATTTGAATCCATTCAAATGTTTCAAACTTCTTTCTTATCGAATATATCCACATATATATACTCAATTCATTGTTGGAAGTTTTCATGAAGTAGAAGAATCTCCCGCTCACAACTATGCCCAGTGAACCATATACATCATCATGTATGTTTCCACTAAGTTAGTTGCCCGTTCAACTCTTGGCCTATGAACGGTATTTTAGTCATTCTCTTTAGAAGATATTTGCAAGCGCCAAACGATTCAAAAATCAAATGACTCCAAAAATCCATTTGCATGGAGTTCCTTCATGCGTTCCTTTCTAACATGACCTAAATGGCGGTTCCACAAATAAGTGGAATTCAAATCATTTGCCTTATGGCATTTTAGCGTCAGTGTTATGTATGTGTATTTCACCATTAAGATTTATAATAACTTATCCATCGTACATGGAGTAATGTCATAATTTGAACAACTCATTCTTTTCATTTGACCAGAGCAAAATAACAATTATTAAGTTCTTTATTATAAATTCTAAGGGCTAGGTAGAATGCCAAAGACAAACATAATAAAACTTTATTATGTTCCAGACGTGCATTATTACCATATTACTTATCAGTCACTTAGGCCATCGTATTCTTGTATTGCGTTGTACTGTATGACATCTCATACCAACCAATCTGGTACAAATACCAAAGAATTTCATTATGTGACCAAACAAGGAATACATCCATAACATGTATATCATTTATATACACATGAGCTAGACTTTCTAGTATTTTCTTTCTTTCTGCCAAAATATCTTTTGTAGTTTAGAAAAACACTTCAACATCAATAACTTCTAGGTTTGTTGGTCAAATACCAATAACCTTGAGGTTCTTACTTTGAAGTTGATCATCATATGATAAGTGTTTCAGATTTCACTATTAGTAACTTTGTAATATGATGAACAATTTCACTCATAATTTTATCCATCATATCATGATGACTTTCCAAGACCATGTCTGTACATGCTAGGCTCGTAAAGTTTAACCTCAGTATTCGCATGTGCAAATATGGCTTACACCCATTGTATGCACACGTAGAATCTATAACACCCCATCATCACGTGATGCTTCGAAACGACGAGTCTTAGCAATGGTGCATACTAAGGACGATCACTTCATGGATATGCAAATATCGTTAGTGCCCAACTTAGTTGGAGGATTGGGACGCCTGGTGTCTTCAACCTTCGTACATTCCCATAAAACTTATGAGTTTACTAGCAAAAATGCCCGTGCGTTGCATCGGAAGAAAACTCATTCACGTTGACACTTCTCATCTTTACTTTATCTATATCTACATGTGCTAATAGGGAATAGTGAATTGTTTCTTCTCGGCCAATTACCCACGGTGCCATTGGTTAATGATAGTAATGTTTCGTAATAGAGGACAACCCTCTCCTTCCTTCTACTCTAAGGCATCACTCTCCACTTCCCTCTCCATCCAATCGAAGGTACTATTAAGTTTCGCATATATGGTGGCATTTTACTAAGCATTTTCATACTTTTCATTATAAAGACACATTAAGATGCCTTTTCTGAAAACTTAGCATAATTTGAGAGATTAAACCAAAGTGGAAAACAATTAATTCAGAAATCTATCTAAACAAGCTTGATAGCTATTGTTTTGAGTAGGTCCATGATTCTCACTATCCAGTGGAACTCAAGAAGGCTCGGTTGCTATCAACCATGGAGTTTATCTGAAAAATTCCATCTTCCAAAAGAAGTGAAATTCCAACATTCGTCATTAGTTCCACACATCCAGCGTTTAGCATGAAGAAAATAAGAAAAAGCTATATTTCTTTAGGAGTGGCAATCTTGTATATTGTCAAACCAAATTGACAGTGAAAACAGTGATGTCAAACTCAGATTATCGTGTAAATATATTTCAATTTTGTATGCATTTAAAGAGCCAAAAGTATGCTTCTTTTGCCAAATGCCTCACGGTCAAAAGATGCATCAGTCGATGAAGCACACACATTATGCACATAAGCAGTGACCACATCGAAGGCAAACGCTATATTAGCATTCTGTATGTAATCCAAAAATCAAGATTTTGTTATCAGTATATAGGCATTTTAGATGCTCTCACCTGTTAACATACCTTCACCAAAATTATAAATTGCATGGGTTTTAAGTCCCAGATTATTCCAAATCTAGCAGCATTCCCTTTCCCTGGGATGTGCAACAATTTATTCGCTCGCCTTATCTGCAGGAAGTGTTGGATCAGGCCAGGAAAAGCTTTGGACATCCTTTCTTTATGAAAGTGTTGATGACTGCCTGTTGGAACATATGGATAATTAGAAATGGGAAATTTTTTAGAAATGAGAAGTGCTCTTTCACTAAGTGGAGAAGCAAATTCATCCAGGATATAACTCTGCTGCATTATATAGAACTAAAGCAAAACATAAGGATAGTCTTCTTTCTTGGATTAAGTCTCTACCTTAGAGGCAAAAATCTGATCTTTTTTTTAGTTTTCGTTCTAGTTTCTTTAGTTTCTTTTTGTATATAATGTAAACTCCTCTTTTATCCTTTAAATAAATAAAAAAATTGTTGTGGGGCTTTGCCTCGCAGTCCAGGGTCAAAAAAAAAAATTTATTCGCTCGCCGCCTTGTCTTGTGCCCATCACCTGCTTCTTGGTGCTTGTTCAAATTGATATTTGGTCAACGGATAATTCACAAACAAATGGTTAACATGTCTATCTCCAGCACCAACTTTATAATTACTTTCTTGGAATCCCGAAGAAACATCTTATGTTCACGTTACCTGCACAAGTCCACCAAAAAGAGGTTAACTCCACAATTAAATATCTATGATGCTATGTATATATCAGCTAACTTTTTTTGCGGGTTCAGCCAACTTATAGTGGAAAACAACAAGAAACATATTTGAAATTTCATCATAGCAGAACTAAAGGCTGAAACTCACGGTACAGTGCCAGATTCATGCACATTGTAATATTATAATACTGACTCTAGCCACTCATTACCTAATTTTTCTTTTAGGTGAAACAGAGCTTTATATGTCATTTGGAACATGATTGCAGTTATAACATATGTCTGGCAAAATACACTTAGGGAGTAGAATTAAAAAATAAATTACCATCAGATAGCCACATCTTGGCCAGCTCATGGGTGCTCTCTCTCCGTGCCTTCAATTTTTTTTTTTTTGACATGGGCCTTCAATTTAGATAGCGATCAAGATGTCCAAATCGCTCCAATCTCCACCTAGGTCGCTGTGTAATTGCACTACAGCTTCAGCCTATTCCTTATTACGAATGGCTGAGCGCTACAAGAGGGCATGGCAGGTACCACCACGCCGGAGATAGCGATCAAGATGTCCAAATCGCTCCAATCTCCACCCAGGTCGCTGTGTAATTGCACTACAGCTTCAGCCTATTCCTTATTACGAATTGCTGAGCGCTACAAGAGGGCATGGCAGGTACCACCACGCCGGAGGCATAAGCAACAGCGAAACCCACGAAGAATAAAGCAAGGTTTTAAATAGCGCGCAATTTCGCCGGTTTTAGCGCGCAATAGCGGATTTGGACCCTCCACGCTATATTTGACAGAAAATGGTCGCTACAGTGCTAAACACGAAATAACACGCTAAATCGTGCTAAATCGCGCTAAAACACATAACACGTAGCGGCGCTAAAACGTTTAGCTGCAAAAAACAAAGGTCCAAAACTGTATGCCAACCCATCTGCCCAAAAGTCCAATTTTCCCAACAAATCTAAATACCTAAAGCCCGTATACGTACGGCAAAACCTAGCCTAAATCCTAGTTTAGCAGTTCCGCACGGAAGCGACGGCGGTGGCTGCCTCTTCCAGCGTGACGTCGGCGTCCATTGCTTCCTCCCACAGAGTTCTGTCGGCTACTTCCTTTGGCTCGGATGTCGGAGACGCCTTAGAAAAATCACCCACCAGGTTAGAACCGACTAGAACCTCCTCCTCATCCTGATTTGTAGATGCGTAGATGTATTGAACTATTGATGTGTAGTTCTTCTGATTCTGAATGAGTACTTTCACCTTTATTGTCTCTAAATCATAATGTTAGTATGTGTTAAAAAAATGTGGTCTTTAATTTGGTCCTAGGAATCTAATTTGACGATGTGGTTATGCAATTTGTCTGTTGGACAAGATTTTAGTTGCCGAAATCCTTAACATTTGCATGTCTTTTTGCAAAATGCTATTTTATATATAGCGCGCTATAATGTGCATAGCGTTTGGAGAAGGTCCTCGCTAAATGAAATAGCGCGCTATTTAAAACCTTGGAATAAAGTAATGCATAAAGGCCGTCGATGGGGATCGATCGATTACCAATTTACCATCTTGCCGATCTGGATTCGTCTGGCGAAAGTCCCACAGGTTCAGAGAGTCGTGCAGCGAGGCCTCGATCTCAGCTTCGATTACCACCTCGTCGGACACAGCCTATTGAGGTGGATGAGGACGTCAGCGCTCTCGGCTGGACGGCGCCCGGTGGCTGCCCCAGATGCTACTCGGAAATCTCAGAAAAATAACCTTTCCGGCAGATCGAGTTGCCAACTGCAACACTTCACGCGGCTCATCCATATGTGCAGAATAGCTTCGTGACGGGGACCGAGGTGTTGAAGTGACGTGCAAAGAAGAGAAATTCCGATCCATAGTTCCAGATCGACATCATTATAGTGAGGATGGCGGAACCACCGGGTCTACCCGACGACGCCATCAGGTCTTTGCCGCTAAGCCATCAAGTTGAACGGTGCCGGCGCCGCGACGACCGCCGTCGCTCAGTACGTATACCATTGCCGGACGTAGGTTGGATGCGAGCAGGAGGGGTCTAAGGCGACAGGCGTGAAAATCTACGGTAGAGCATCCAGTTTTAAGGCCGGGTGGCAAAGCCGTGCTGAATACAACTCTGAAAGGAGACAACTAAGTATAGGAATCAGAGTTGAACACGTTGGGTCAAAGGGAACAGACGGATGAAACTTTGTGATGTACCAAACCACGCGGACGGACCAAATTTTGACTACCAAACTTATATATTTTAACTTCCGGGTGGCAGTGGTGGGTAATTTGTGCCAACTTTTAGGGCAGTTTTGAATTGGACGAACGACCGAGGGAGAAATCCTTTTGCTTTTATTATTAGGTATTAGGAAATTTGCCCGTGCGTTGCACCGGGTTAATTTGTCAGAGACATGATAATGTACGTGGTTAGTCAATTCCTTTACATAATTATCCGTGCGTTTATGTGGCCCTATACTACCCAAACACCCTGTCACCCTTGTTTCCTCCCTAGAGAGCCGTGTGGTCACGGAGCCCATGGGGTGCACTGGAAGAGTTATTGAGGCGAACTGAATAAGGTTTTGTTAGTAGAACTTCAACTTGTCGCTTCCTCATCTCTATTTTTGAAACATGAAAAAAAAATTATACACATATAGTCGTCACATGTTCTCATCAACCGCAGTACCGAAACTTTGGATTATTTGTGGCATCAAGAAATGTAATGTTGCACAAAGTTCATCAACCATATAGCTGCACCACGTTTAGCAAGAAGCACGGATGCAGTCTGCAAATTCAGACGAGCAAATAGCTCCATGAAACTTAAAGAGAGACCCTTTTAAAAACAGTACTACTAAATCATGATCGTAACTAACCCTTTAAAATCATTAGAATAAATTGCATATTACTTTTTTTCCTCCCTATAAAATCATCACTAAGTGATTACGTTTTACAAATCGATGTGCTCTACATTAACTATGCAACATCATGGATTTGCTCCCGTGGAAGTACTTCTCCACGACCCCACCTGCTTTGCGTCTCTAGTATGAAATTTATAAGTGTGCACCAGGGAAGAGAGACAAAATAACAACGGATGGCCATTGCTCCAGTCAGGGTATCGTGGAATTGGCGAAGGCGGATGGCAACAGTCAGCAGTCACACGATCAAATAATAGTCATCATATGGTTCCCATTATATCTTCTTTTCCAGATCAAAGCAGTGTATACGATCTGACCGGAAACGTGAGAGCAGGCTCTTTGCTCTGCGATCAGTGAGACGTGAGAGCAGGCGAACGGTTGATCGAAACTGGAGATAGCCGGTCGTCGCTGGTTGATTGTAGGCAAATCAAGATGATTGCCAGATCGAGAAGTAGGGCGTTGATTGGCAGAGGAGATCCTTGGTCTCGGCGTTTCGGCTGCTCCTGTACCTCGCCTGTCGCCCCGCGTCCAGCGTGCCATCTGCAGTCTGCACCTAGTCTGCGTGCAGCTGCAGTCCACCGTGCGCCAGTCCGCTGCGATGTGTGGCCACACCGGCCCGTGCGTGGAGCCGTGGACAGGCACGCACGAGCGGCCGATCACACCGCTCGCACGCCACCCTCTGGTCTTAGGCAGTCAGGCGTCAAGCCGGTCAAAAGCAGCCAACGCGCACCAGGAGGAAGATACGCTGAAGAGTCCCATAGGACGTTGTCGATTCGCTCGGCTTAGGGCTCCTCCGATCGATTTCTTCGGTGTGGACGAACACAAAATCGCTCTGCGAAGTCGTAATTAGATGGGACGATTTATAAGTCTCGTATAGATCTGAGTTCGTAACGATCTTCTCATCCTCTTGTGCGGGACTTCGTAGATGGATCTCGGCCCGGCCTTCCTATCGTCCGGGAGGGAGAACACGAACAGCGGCTACAGGTGATGGAGTTGCACGATTAGGAGCTGGTCCACCTAACATGGCTGTAGGGCGCCTTTCTGGTCTAATGAATTTGATGCCGGCGACAAGCTCTCAGTGAACCGCGGTTGTGCGCGCTTGTTGGGGACGGGTGCTTCTGCAAGGGAGTCGAGCGTGTTTATATCAGCAAGGCCTCTACGGAGCGTGAGCCTTCCGGTTTCCGGATGACGCACGTTATGAAATACCATCCGGACGTTGCACGAGGAGAAGCTACGATCGGGAAGCACAATCAAGGAATAGCGACGGACGAAACAAAGGATGTAAACATGACGGACGAAACCAAGGAAACACTTTTCCCTTTGTAATTAAGATAAGATAGATGTAGTCTCACTAGATTATATTCTATCATCTTGTAATAAGGTCTTAGATATCACATATATCTCATACCTTGCTTATTTATGAAAACAAAGTTTCCAGCTCCTTACTTTTCAAACGGATTTGAACTTCAAGTTTCACGGAGACAAGACGACTTTAGGTACTAATTGAAACCATTGCTCTTTGAATCAACAATGTGAGGTTTACTAAAAGTTTGCAATAGGACTTAATCATTTCTTGATTCTTTAACAATACGGTACCAGTCCGTAAAGTTACTTGTCAGACTTAACAGTATTTCTATCTCAATTACAAGACTAGCGCATGGTAGAAAACGGATGCCAATTCTACAAATTAATTCAAAATACTATTCAAACTATGTTCATGATAATTAGTTCATGTTTTAATCTAATTACTAATAAACTCCCACTTAATACAACATCCCTCATAGTTTTTTACTGGTACACGATCCATATCCACTACACCAAAACCGATCATCACGTGAGATGATGTAGCTTCAATGGTGAACATCAACATGTTGATCATATCATCCATATGACTCGTGTTCAACCTTTCGGTTTCCTGTGTTCCGAGGCCATGTCTGTACATGCTAGGCTCGTCAAGCAAACCCAAGTATTCCGCGTGTGCAAACATGGCTTACACCCGTTGTATGTGAACATAGAATCTATCACATCCGATCATCACGAGATGCTTCAAAACGACGAACTGTAGCAACGGTGCATACGAGGGGAGAACACTTTATTATCTTGATATTAATGTGAGGGATCATCTTATAATGCTACCGTCGCGATCTAAGCAAGATAAGATGCATAAAGGATTACATCACATGCAATTCATATGTGATATGATATGGCCCTTTAGTCTTTGCGCCTTTGATCTTCATCTCCAAAGCATGGACATGATCTCCATCATCAACGGGCACGATCTCAATCGTCGTCGGCGTAGCGTCAAGGTTCATGGCGCCGTCTTCATGGTTGTTCACCTCATGTAGCCAACTATTACAACTACTTTGAAATAATACTACAACATGAAATATAAAGATAACCATAAGGCTCCTGCCGGTTGCCACAATACAATAATGATCATCCCATACATATTCATCATCACATCATGGCCATATCACATCACCAAACCCTGCAAAAACAAGTTAAACGCCTCTAATTTGGTTTGCATATTTTACGTGGTTTAGGTTTTCGAGCAAGATCCAATCTACCTACGAACATGAACCACAACGGTGATTCTAGTGTTGTTAATAGAAAGAGTAAATTGGATGTTCACTATAGTGGGAGAGACAGACACCCACAAAGCCACTTATGCAATACAAGTTGCATGTCGAGCGTGGAGCAAATCTCATGAACGCGGTCATGTAAAGTTAGCCCGAGCCGCTTCATCCCACTATGCCACAAAGATGCAAAGTACACGAACTAAAGACTACAAAGCATCAACGCCCACAAAACAATTGTGTTCTACTCGTGCAACCAATCTATGCATAGACACGGCTCTGATACAACTGATGGGATTCGTAGCATAGAAAACAAAACAAAAATCCTACCGCAAGAACGAATAACAAGCCAAGATGCAATCTAGAAGACGGTAGCAACGAGAAGATCATGAGACTAACCCTCGAAGATTTCCAAAGCCTACGAGATTAGATCTCGTTGTTGCAGAAGATGATCACTTGCCGCTTTCAAAAGCGCGTAGAAGATCTTGACGGTGCCACAGTCGGGCAGCACCTCCGTACTCGGTCACACGTTCGGTGTTGATGACGATGTCCTTCTCCCCGTTCCAGCGGGCAGCGGATGTAGTAGATCCTCCTCGGAATCCCGCCAGCACGACGGCGTGGTGGCGGTGGTGGTGGAGATCTCCGGCAGGGCTTCGCCGTAGCCGTGCAAGAGGGAGGAGGAGGAAGGGGCGGCTAGGGTTTGGGGAGAGGGGGCAAGGGCTGCGACTTGTGCACCTATTGGGGCTCCCCTTGCCCTCCTTTTATAGGTGGAAACGGTCCTTGGGTCGTCCAAGACCTGCCCCCAAAGTTTGGGAGAGTTCTGGTAGATTTCTGTCAGCCGAAACCTACTAGAACTAGGACTCTTTTGCCAAATCCGAATCTACCTTAGGGGAAACTTCTTAACCCTTAAGGAAAACGTGGATACACCTATTATGGAACCCTCCGGACTTCCTTAGACAGCCCGGGTCGTCCCGGACACTTCCGGAACCTTCCACAATATTCCGGTCCTTCCAAAACCTTCTAGAAGCTCCTGTCAAAACACCGGATTTTTTCCGAACCCCGGAAAATGACTTCCCATATATGAATCTTATTCTCCGGACCATTCCGAACCTCTTCGTGATGTCTCGGATCCCATCCGAGACTCCGAACAAAATTCGAACTCCATTCCATATTCCATATCTACTTAAAACGACATCAAACCTTAAGTGTGTCACCCTACGGTTCGAGAACTATGCGGACATGATCGAGACTCTTCTCCGATCAATAAATAATAGCGGGACCTGGAGATCCATAATAGCTCCCACATATTCAACGATGACTTCGTGATCGATTGAACCATTTACATACGATACCGATTCCCTTTGACTCGCGATATTTTACTTGTCCGAGGTTTGATCATCAGTATCTCCATACCTTGTTCAACCTCATCTCCGACAAGTACTCTTTACTCGTACCGTGGTATGTCATCTCTTGTGACCTTTTCACATGCTTGCAAGCTAATTAGATATCATTCCACCGGGAGGGCCCATAGTATATCTATCCGTCATCGGGATGGACAAATCCCACTCTTGATCCATATGCCTCGACTCATACTTTCCGAATACTTAATCCCATCTTTATAACCACCCATTTACGCAGTAGCGTTTGATGTAATCAAAGTACTCTTCCGGTATAAGTGATTTACATGATCTCATGGTCGAAGGACTAGGTAACTATGTATCGAAATCTTATAGCAAATTGAATTTAATGGCGTGATCTTATGCTACGCTTATTTGGGTGTATGTCCATTATATCATTCATCTAATGACATAACCTTGTAATTAATAACATCCAATATTCATGATCATGAAACCATGATCATCTATTAATCAACAAGCTAGTTATACAAGAGGCTTACTAGGGACTCCTTGTTGTTTATATAACAAACATGTATCAATGTTTCGGTTAATACAATTATAGCATGGTATGCAACATTTATCATAAACACAAAGATATATAATAACCACTTTATTATTGCATCTTGGGTATATCTCGAACACTAGAAAATTGTAAAATACTAAAAATAATTGTATGAATAGTAAAAATAGTGCAAGTAAAGTAAAGCATCCAAGTCATATGGATTATCTTGATCACTCACATTATCCTCAACATTTCTCATAAACCCAACATTTCTAGCAAAGGTTAACTCATAAACCCATTGCTTTCTGTTCGAAGTCTCGTGCCTATGCGCAATATAGGCTCATTATGGCAAACTATGGCATGCCAAAGGTTAAGACGTAGCTCATTTTCCCTAAAAGAAATACATACTCGTAGGAGGTAGCTCATTTTGTGGAGATTTTTTTAAATAACTGTTGTATTCCAAGTTTGTAATTTTTCCTTGTAACTAGGTCATCTAAAATGATGCCTGGCGAAGGTTTTCTAATTTTCTGATTTTTTTTTTGACTGAGCCGTGCTCAAATTTGGACCAGCCGGAATGACTTTCCACAAGAAAGGAAGTTGTGAGGCACACCACCGGAGGGAGCCGCATGAAACCTGGTAAAAAACATGTTGTTGACCTAAAAATGATTTTCGCACAATTTTTCGAACAAGCGAAAGATTGTGCTAAGTTCAAATATAGCACGCTTCCAGAAAAATTGGCAAAGGACACTGTATAAAATACTATGAAAGAGAACACACGCAGTAGGTATGTGAACCATAGTGCGGAACTGGTCTTCTAATTTTGTGCATAGATTTCATATCATTGCAAAATTATGTTTCTTGTATATGCTTCACCCAAAAAAAACCCATTTCGGCGCTTGTATCATAAAACAACATGGCGTGGACCTAAAAATTATTTTTTCAAAAAATTTAAACAAACGAAAGATGACGTTTAGTTCAAATTTGGCCCGCTTCCAGCAAAGTTGGCAAAGGATACCCTATAAAATACCATGACTTCGCAGAAAGCAAACACACGCAACATGTATATTAACCATAGTGCAGAAGTGGTATTCCAATTTTGTGGATATATTTCGTACCATTGCAAACTACGTTTCTTGTAGATGCTTCACAAAAAAACCTTCTTCGGCGCTCGGAAAAATAAAAATTCAGTTTTCTGTGGCTAGGAAATGATAATTTAGAAAGCCAACGTTGCTTCCCAGCCCAAGTTCCACGCCTATGGGCAATATAGGCTTGTTCTGGCAAACTATGCCATGACTAAGGTCATGATCTAGCTCATTTTCCCAAAAAGCGATATAACCTGTAGGAGGTAGCTCATGTTGTGAAGGGTTTTAAGAATAACCCTAGTATTCTAAGTCTGTAATTTTTTCTTAATAACTAGCTCATCTAAAATGACGCTCGCGAAGATTCTCCATCTTTATGATTCTTATGAATGAGTTGTGCTCAAAATTGTACCCCCGGAATAACTTCTTTCAAGAATGGGCGTTGCGAGGCATACCAGAGGACGTAGCACCCATACTGTAAGTTCAGAGATGGTAAACCTAGAGGGGAGGTGAATAGGTTTCTACAAGTTTTAATTCTTTGTTTGCAATATTAGGCTTCGTGGAATATAAAGGTGAGTCTAATGCAAACAAGGTGAGGCACCCTAGATGATAATACAAGTAACTCAAGCACGAAGGCTATAGCACAAGTAAAGAGTTCGGTTACGGATAATCGAAAGCACACGGAGAAGAAATGTATTCCACTGTTCCCTTCGTTTGCAAGAATGTACGTCATGTTTGGAGAGGTGGGGATCCCACGAAGGATTTCTGAACGCTACGAAGGCTCGCCTTCTTCTCCGAGCCTATCCCACGAAGGAATATCTCTTTCACTTGTGGTAGACTTTGAGGCAGCCTCCAAACATTCACAATCTTGTCAGGAGCAAATCCACATCCCGAATGCTTCCGAACACTTTTGCCCACCTAGGGTTTCCAAGGAACCCTAGAGAGCAAGTATCTTGATGAATACAAGGGGAACAAGATTTGGCTCGGTGGAACTATAGATCAAGACCTCCTCTAGCCTTCCCCCGGAGGGATTTAAGTTTGGGTGGAGCAAGAGGGAGATCTGAGGCTTTTGGTGTTTCTATCAATGGAGTATGAGAGAGAGAGCTCAAGAATAGTTTGTAGTGTTGTGCCCTAACCGTTCTAAGCTAGGAGAAGGAGTATATATAGTATCACTTGAAATCCAATCGTTGGGGACTTGTCCAGCTCAACAATGTGTCGAGGAGGCCGGTCTGTCGGGGCTGCCGCTGGGCTGGCCGGTGGCACACCCGGTGCCGCCGGGCCACAGACCGGACTTGTCGGTAGCCGCCAGGCCTAGCACCAGGCCAGTGTCGGACGAGCTTCTGGCCTTACAGTACATGTCCTCCGGTAGTCAATGGCGCAGGAGCCGGCATTCGCTGGGCCGTCTGGTGCACAGGACGGCGTCGGTGGGAGAGGCGCCGAGCCAGCCGGCAGGAACCGGACGAGGGGCCGGGAAGTAGCCGGGTGAGCGCTGCTGAGTCCCTGAAATGCGCCCGGTGTGCATCGGCGCCAGAGCCGGTCTATGACGGTGTTATCACCAGATTTTGGCCAAATCAGGAGATGGGCCGTAAGTGAGATGGGTTTGAAGGATTACACGTGGAGGATCTCTGAAGCGGCCTGACACGAAGGAGTTGGGCTAAATTGCCCATGTATCTGTACCATAGTAGATCGTATCTTAAATTAGAAGTTAGAGTTTTACCCGTGCACGGTTAGGTGCACGCCTGAATTAGAAAGTCCCCGGGACTATAAATATGTATCTAGGGTTTATGAAATAAACAACAACCAACGTTCAACACAAACCAATCTCGGCGCATCGCCAACTCCTTCGTCTCGAGGGTTTCTTCCGGTAAGCACCATGCTGCCTAGATCGCATCTTGCGATCTAGGCAGCACAAGCTTATTACGTTGTTCATGCGTTGCTCGTATCGAAGCCTTTTTGATGGCGAGCAACGTAGTTATCTTAGATGTGTTAGGGTTAGCATTGTTCTTCGTATCATATGATGTCGTAGTGCAACCCTTATACATCTAGCCGCCCTTACACCTATCTTAGGTGTAGGGGCGACACCCGCTTGATCATTGTTTAGTAGATCCGATCCGTTACGGTTGCTCCTTGTTCTTCAAGGATTAGTTTAATATCCGCAATAGTTAGGCCTTACAAAGGGTTGGAGGATCCGGCGGCGTGTAGGGTGTAGTTTGCTAGCCCTAGACAGGGATGTTCCGGGGATCAACCTCGTGTTGGTTTTTAGGCCCTGTCTAGGATCGGCTCACAATCACCGTACGCGAGCGCGAGGCCCAATCGTGAGTAGGATGATCCGATTATGCGGTGAAAACCCTAAATCGTCGTAGATCGCATTAGCTTTATCTTGATCAAGCAGGACCACCATATATTCGGACACCTTGTACGAATCATGGGTGGATCAGCTCCTTGAGCCGATTCACAGGATAACCTGAGAGCCGATCGAGGCTCGTATTTAATGTTTACGTGTATGCCATGCAGGAAACTAAGCGAGGCATCATCCAACACCTTCCTGACCAGGTATAGGTCAGGTGGCACGCCCTTGCGACAGCATCGGACGTGTGACCAGAAGGCTTTGCGGGCCGTCGCTCTGAGGGACCAGGGCCAGCCGCAGCCCTGGGTTGTTCCCGGCTCTACGGTGTTGCTAGTCGCTGCCCGCCGGTGGGTTTCTGACCGCAACAGACGGACCGGCCGGTGCAGCACCTGGTGCCACCGGACCAGGCGCCGGCCTGAGGAAAACTGGTGTTCACCATTTCATCGAAGTGGGGGTCTCCCTTCACCTTCTTGTTCAATTGTTACACCATTATGCCTAATAGACTAATACCTGAGAATAATCTTGTAGGCATGTATTAGTCCGATTACTCTAGCTACGGTGTCATTGTTACTAAAATAACTGATAAGGCTAAAATAACCTTACAATCTCCCCCCTTTTGGATACGGTGACAAACCGAGCTAGAGTCACATATAAATATTATGATAAGCTCAGAACCTTGATTCCATATAAGATATTAAGACAACTTCCCCATAATGTATGCACTTGGATAATTTGCGTTTGAATGCAATGTGCACCATTTAATGAATATGAGAAGCTCCCCCAATATCTTTAGGAAGCAAGCATGGTATAGACAAATATATATATAATAAGATATAAGCATTAAGCATAATCATCCAACATAGAGATTAACCATACAATAATTTATCCACACACGAATTATTAAAAGTAGCAAATGCTTCCGGAAAGCAAATAGCACAAGCCAAGTAAGAAGCAAATAAAGTAGCAATGGCTTGTGCAAAATGGCAACACCCTCTACTCCCTTCTCCCCCTTTAGCATCGGAACACCAAAAAGGCAGGAGAGAGAAGACCCATTGGAATCCTTCCCCAGTAGGTAGGGAATCCTCATCTTCATCTTTATTGATGGGATTTGTAGCATAGAAAACAAAAAATTTCCTACCGCGAGAACGCAATCCAAGCCAAGATGCAATCTAGAAGATGGTAGCAACGAGGGGATGAACGAGACTAACCCTTGAAGATTTCCAAAGCCTACAAGAGGAGGCTCTTTTTGCTGCGGTAGATGATCACTTTCTGCTTTCAAAAGCGCGTAGAAGATCTTGACGGTGCCACAATCGGGCAGCACCTCCGTACTCGGTCACACGTTCGGTGTTGATGAAGACGACGTCCTTCTCCCCGTTCCAGCGGGCAGCGGAAGTGGTAGCTCCTCCTTGAATCCCGGCAGCATGACGGCGTAGTGGCGGTGTCGATGGAGATCTCCGGCGGAGCTTCGCTAAGCGTTTGCAGGAGAGGTGGAGGAGGTGGGGCGGCTAGGGTTTGGGAGAGGGGGTGGCCGGCCACTATGGGGTGCGGCCAAGGCTATGGCTTGAGGTGGCCGGGCCCCTCCCCTTGTCCCTCATTATATAGGTGGAACCCCCAAGTGTTGGACTACAAGTCTTCGAATAAGACCCAAACCCAAAACCTTCCATGTGTAGGGAAACCTACCCAAGGTGGGATTCCCACTTGAGGTGGGACTCCCACCTTTCCATTAGGGGGGGTGGCCGACCACCTTAGGTGGAGTCCACCTGGGACTCCACCCCCTAGGGCTGGCCGGCCATGCTAGGTGGAGTCCCTCCGGGACTCCGCCTTCCATAGTGATTTCTTCCGCACTTTTCTAGAACCTTCTAGAACCTTCCATAAATGCACCGGATCATTTCCAAACTTGGAATATGACTTCCTATATATGAATCTTATTCTCCGGACCATTCCGGAACTCCTCGTGATGTCCTGGATCACATCCGAGACTCCGAACAAAACTTCGAACTCCATTCCATATTCAATATCTACTAATACGACATCAAACCTTAAGTGTGTCACCCTACGGTTCGCGAACTATGTAGACATGGTTGAGATCTTGTTATCACCAGATTTTAGACAAATCCAGAGGTGGGCCGGGCTTGGAAGATTACATGTGGAAGATTTCTGAAGCGGCCTGGCACGAAGGGTTTTGGGCTGAATTGCCCGTGTATCTTTATTTAATAGTTTATTATCTTGGATAAGGGTTAGAGTTTGTATCGTGCACGATGGGATATTCCCACGTTAGAAAGTCCCCTGGACTATAAATATGTACCTAGGGTTTATGGAATAAACAACAACTCACGTTCAACCCCAAAACAAACCAATCTCGGCGCATCGCCAACTCCTTCGTCTCGAGGGTTTCTATCGGGTAAGCGACATGCTGCCTAGATCGCATCTTGCGATCTAGGCAGCACAAGCCCACGTTGTTCATGCGTTGCTCGTACTTGAAGCGCTTTTGATGGCGAGCAACGTAGTTATCATTAGATGTGTTAGGGTTAGCATTGTTCTTCGTTTAAGCATGCTTACGTAGTGCAACCCTTGCATATCTAGCCGCCCTCACGCCTATCTCGGGTGTGGGGGCGGCACCCGCTTGATCATTATTTAGTAGATCCGATCCGTTACGATTGCTCCTTGTTCTACAAGGATTAGTTTAATATCCGCAATAGTTAGGCCTTACAAAGGGGGAGGATCCAGGTGGCACGTAGGGTGGCGTTCGCAAGTCCTAAACGGGATGTTCCGAGGATCAACTTCATGTTGGTTTTTAGGCCTTGTTTAGGATCGGCTTACGAGCACCGTGCGTGGCCGCGAGGCCCAACCTGGAGTAGGATGATCCGATTATGCGGTGAAAACCCTAAATCGTCGTAGATCTCATTAGCTTCATCTTGATCAAGCAGGACCACCAAGTATTCGTGCACCCCGTACGAATCATGGGTGGATCGGCTCTTTGAGCCGATTCACGGGATAACTCGAGAGCCGATCGAGGCTCGTATTTAATGTTTACATGTATGCCCTGCGGGAAACTAAGCGAGGCATCCCCATCACCTTCACGACCGGGTATAGGTCAGGTGGCACGCCCTTGCACTTCGCATCGCCGCGTGTGACCGGAAGAGCATTGCGGGCCGTCGCTCGGAGGGGTCTCAGCCAGCCGCAGCTCTAGGCTCTTCCCGGCTCTACGGTGTTGACAAGGCCGCTGCCCGCCGGTGGGTTTTGGCGGTCAACACATTCTGGCACGCCCGGTGGGACTATCGTCTACATCAACCACATCGCCATCTACATCCGAGATGGCGGACGGCACGCCGATCACCTACGAGGATCTGCCCGACGACCTCAAGAAGCAATACAACGAGATCAAGGCCACCCTCGAAGCCGACCTCATCGGCTCTTTTCGGAGAACCCGTTCCCATGGCATCGGATGGAAGGGGTTCTCACCGCAAGGTGCGCTCGATGGGATAGACCTCTCTACCCCGTCGGAGGAACGCACCGGGGTCCGCGGCGAGGAGATCAACTACACGGTGGCTCACTCGCTACACCGCCACTCTGAGAACTTGGTCAACGTGTTGGAGCGTGTCGCTCTGCGCGTGATCCAGGAGATCATGAGCCACCAGTACTCGCCGTCAGGACCAGCTCTCGGGACTCATCAAGGAGAGTTGCCACTCCAGTCCCGCCCACCGCTGCCATATGCGTTGGCAGCACCTGCTCGAAGTGCCGACTACATCGGCATTCCTCGTCTACGGGATTGGTGGCGACCCTAGTGACTACCGGTTCTTAATGGAGGCGCCTAAGGAGATCCCTCAAGGATACGCGTGCATGTATGTGCCGGATTGTGGTGACCGGGCACTCACAAACCAGGCCACAACATCGGGGACTCCGGCGAAGACAGGAGGAACGTCGGCGACGAGCTTGAGAAGCGGACGTGGCTAACTAAATGCGCCACACCGACGAAACTCCCGAGCCCCGAGGCTGGAAAAGCAAACATGGCTGGCCGGGTACGCCACCCCGGCGAATCTTCGGAGTGCAACTCCTACGGCCAGCACGGCGGATCAGATCGGTACCATGCGAGAGACCGGTTCGGCATGATGCCGAAAAGAAGGGCGATCGGCTATTCCAAGCCGTACCCCGACGATTACGAGATGATCCCGCTGCCACCTAAATATCGGCTCCCCGACTTCTCCAAATTCGGTGGATCGGATGGCTCCGGCTCCATCGAGCACGTCGGCCGATATTTGGCTCAACTAGGACCGGCTTCGGTGTCGGATCAGCTCGCGCGTGAGGCTCTTTTCACGGTCCCTCACGGGATCGGCCTTTGGGTGGTACACCTCTTTGCCGACAAACTCCATCCGAGTCTTGGAAGCAATTGGAAGAACGAGTTCCATATGCAATACCATTCGGAAGCTTCCGAGTCCGGCATTGCCGATCTAGCACAACTACGTCGAAGCGCGGGGAAACGGTGACGAGAATACATCCAGCGCTTCAGAAATCTTAGGAACCGATGTTATTCGGTTCGCATAACTGAAAAGGAAGCGATCGAGTTGGCGATGAGCGGGCCTTGCAACCCAGCTCAAGGACATGGCCTCCCAAGCAGATTATCCCTCGCTGGCGCACATGGTTCGGAAACTATCGGCATATGAACGAGCGCCACCCCGACCTGTACCAAGACAAGTTCAAGCGTGCGTAGTTATGGTCGATACGAGAGGAAGATGAAGTGCTCGCGGGAGACCAAGAAATAGCGATGGCTGAGTGGACTCGGGGAGGAACCCCCGTGGCCTGCAAATGGGTAAAGCCACCGGGGCCGCCCAGGGGATTTGATTTTGACGTAACCAAGACTGAACAAATCTTCGACCTCCTGCTCAAGGAGAAACAGTTGACGATTCCTGAAGGTCTCAAGTTCCCCACGGCGAAAGAGCTAAACGGAAAGCCGTAATGCAAATTCCACAACTCGCTTTCCCATGCCACCAACGACTGCCGGGTGTGGCGTCGGCACATCCAAGCGGCGATAGAGAAGGGGCGGCTAATTTTCAACCGAGTACGCCATGAAGGTCGACACCCAACCCTTCCCCGCCGTTAACATGGTAGAAATCACCTACCCCGAAGGTTGCCAGCCGGGTCCCTCGTTCAAGCATCAACATGGTAGGACCTGGAAACCACTCTGGCAAAGATGGAGATGAGGGCAGCTGCTCTCATAGCAAGGATACGGAGGAGGCCGCTCCACGCGATCGGCTCCATCATGATGGCAAGCGCTATGTCACGAGAGGGAGAGGTGAAGAATATAAGATATCGGCGACCCTCTCTCGATCACCTCCTCAACAAATATGTGAGTCGGTATGACCAACGCCGACGGTCCAATTACGATGATAGAGGAGATCGTCCGGCTAGAGAAGCCGGAAGACATCGTCGGCAGGATCGCGATGAGGAGGAGCACGAGCGGCTGTGCCACGGAAGCATCAAGGGAGCAAGATGACAACGCCGGACATTGGGACTGCCCCTTCTTCGGTACACTCGCTGGGATTCAGGAATGAGCCGATTGCCCACAATCGGCAATTGCCCGAGAATGCAACAATAAAAGAAGGAGGCAGCCAACGTGTCCGTGTTCGAGCGCCTAGGGCCTCTCCCGCCACAAAGCAAACGCGGCTGAGTCACCTCGTTGGGCAGATCCGGAGGATTCGGAAGACGAGGGAGAAGTGGAAGAAGACAGGTACCACCGGCCGAGGTGGTGCCCCGACGGACTCAGCCGTTCCCAAAAGCGCGGGGTTCAGCGATTGCGCGGCCTGGAGGAAGCCGAAAGGTTGTACCGCATACGCTAAGGAAGGCACGGCCTGATCCGGCTGCAAAGGTTCAGCGAACCCTGGATGAAGAGGGTCGTCCACGGAAAATGGAGTGGCGCCCCAAACGAGAGAAAGCCGATGATGAGACATCGGCTGGCACAAACATGGTACTCGTCTTGCCGACAGAGCTTAGCGCTCCACGACTCTACGGAGCACTCAAGGTGGACGACGAGCAAGCGCATCAAGTCGGAGGTCGGGTTGGTTTTATCCAGCTCGACCAAGTAGCAAGATCAAACCAATGAGCAAACCAGGAGAGGTTGATCCTTGTGATCGGCCCCAAAAAATTTATGAAGGGAACTTACAAAACCTTCAACGAGCAAGCAACGTGGAGGCCGATTCCAGCAATCGGCCAAAATTATCCTCACCCACCATTCTGCCTGGGTTCAACATGTTATCCAACAGAGCCGATACCATCAATTCTCTTGACAGAATCGGCTCGGGGGCACCCAGGTAGATAAAATACGAGGATATGCAACGGAAGCATCTCATCTTCTGGTGATGGGTATTGGAATATGGGGGCCGATACACAGGTCGGCCGTAAAAAAGTGAAAATTCGAAAATTTTCGAACACAGCCGATGCAGCAGGCATCGACTTAAGGATATAACAGCCGATGCATGGCCATCGACTCAAGGGAGATTTCTTCAAGAACAATATCAGTAGCAGCATGGGCGTGCGGATCAGGTCAATGATGGATTGCATCAGGTCCATCAAAGGAAAGGAGCCTATCTGGCCGGCAGGAACTGAAGAAACTCGGGGGGCAGCTCGCCTTGAAGGTTCTCTGCTTTGGGAAGCCGATTTATGTTCAAATCGGCTAGCTCGGCATGAGAAGCTCCCTCAGACATGATCGAGCCCAGGTCCATACAGCTCGTTTTGCCTCGGCTAAGACTCGGGGGCAACAAGCCCGGAAGGTGCCCTGTGTTTAAGAGCCGATTAGAGTCACCTCGGCTGCGGGCTGCGCCATGATCGTCTCGAGGAGGAACTGGGAAGGAAAAGCCGTCGTCCGGTACGGGGCTTGGACTGTGCTTATTGCTTGCAAGAAAAGGAAAGGGACTGGATTCTCAAAATAGCCGATGAGTTGTTGTCGGCTAAGGAATTGCGAAGAATTCGGGTCGGATATCTAATCGCGAGAGGAGCTCTTAGCCTACGAGCTAATTAGAATCTGGTTTCCTCGGCGTTCAAAAGGGAAGAAGTCCGACGCGTTACTATCGGTCTTAGCATGACAAACGGAAGGAATGGAATTGGAGCGATTAAAGGATGACACGGAAAGAACAATTTCATTAATTCCAAGGAGCGGCTTTACAAGAAAGAGCCGATGGCTCTCAAAAGAGGGATCTGGTGCCTAGTGCACTGCTACTACTAGTCCTATACTACTAGTCGTCGCTGTCCTCGTCATCGCCGCCGTCGATGTCGTCGGCGCTGCTCCCAGGGAGCTCCTCGTCACTACTGCCCCAGCCCTTGGCCGGAGCCTCTTCCTCCTCGTCATCATCATCATCCTCGCTGTCCGCCCAGGAGCGGAAGCGCTTGGTCGGCGGATACCCGATGGAGGAGGAGGAGTCATCCTCCTCCTCTTCCTCTTCGTCATCATCTTCGTCCTCGCTGTCCGCCCACATGCGGGGCGCTTCTTCGGCGGGAGCTTGGCGGAGGGGAGGCCTTGGCCTTCGCCGCTTCTCCTTCTTTCTCCTCCTTGTCGGAGGAGAAGGGATTCACCTGCGGGGTGGAGGTCTGTCCTCGTTCTTCTTCTTCGGCGAAGATTGGGGGAAGAGTTTTGAGAAGGAAGAGGAAGAGGAAGACATTGCTACGGGAGGAGAGGGTTTTTTGGTGCCGATAGCCGGGATGGAATAGAGGATAAAGAGAGCTAACCGAGTCGGCACGGTTAAATAATGAGAAATCCGGTAAAGGTTTAATGCCATTACAGCTTCCAAGGGATCGATGCCAAAGCTGTCGGAATTTTTAGAGAAGGCGAGAAGACAGGGCATAATGATGACGGATGCTTGTAACGGCTCTGCTCTCGCCACGACATGACCCTTCGAAGGGAAAGCATAATGATTTTGGAAATGTTATTTCCAAAACCAGGGGGAGCATGTGTTATCACCAGATTTTAGACAAATCCGAGAGGTGGGCCGGGCTTGGAAGATTACATGTGGAAGATTTACGAAGCGGCCTGGCACGAAGGGTTTTGGGCTGAATTGCCCGTGTATCTTTATTTAATAGTTTATTATCTTAGATAAGGGTTAGAGTTTGTATCGTGCACGATGGGATATTCCCACGTTAGAAAGTCCCCTGGACTATAAATATGTACCTAGGGTTTATGGAATAAACAACAACTCACGTTCAACCCCAAAACAAACCAATCTCGGCGCATCGCCAACTCCTTCGTCTCGAGGGTTTCTATCGGGTAAGCGACATGCTGCCTAGATCGCATCTTGCGATCTAGGCAGCACTAAGCCACGTTGTTCATGCGTTGCTCGTCTTGAAGCGCTTTTGATGGCGAGCAACGTAGTTATCATTAGATGTGTTAGGGTTAGCATTGTTCTTCGTTTAAGCATGCTTACGTAGTGCAACCCTTGCATATCTAGCCGCCCTCACGCCTATCTCGGGTGTGGGGCGGCACCCGCTTGATCATTATTTAGTAGATCTGATCCGTTACGATTGCTCCTTGTTCTACAAGGATTAGTTTAATATCTACAATAGTTAGGCCTTACAAAGGGGGAGGATCCGGTGGCACGTAGGGTGGCGTTCGCAAGTCCTAAACGGGATGTTCCGAGGATCAACTTCATGTTGGTTTTTAGGCCTTGTTTAGGATCGGCTTACGAGCACCGTGCGTGGCCGCGAGGCCTAACCTGGAGTAGGATGATCCGATTATGCGGTGAAAACCCCAAATCGTCGTAGATCTCATTAGCTTCATCTTGATCAAGCAGGACCACCAAGTATTCGTGCACCCCGTACGAATCATGGGTGGATCGGCTCTTTGAGCCGATTCACGGGATAACCTGAGAGCCGATCGAGGCTCGTATTTAATGTTTACATGTATGCCCTGCGGGAAACTAAGCGAGGCATCCCCATCACCTTCCTGACCGGGTATAGGTCAGGTGGCACGCCCTTGCACTTCGCATCGCCGCGTGTGACCAGAAGAGCATTGCGGGCCGTCGCTCGGAGGGGTCTCAGCCAGCCGCAGCTCTAGGCTCTTCCCGGCTCTACGGTGTTGACAAGGCCGCTGCCCGCCGGTGGGTTTTGGCAGTCAACAGATCTCTCTCCAACCAATAACCAATAGCGGGATCTGGAGATCCATAATGGCTCCCACATATTCAACGATGACTTAGTGATCGAATGAACTATTCACATACGATACCGATTCCCTTTGTCACGCGATATTTTACTTGTCCGAGGTTTGATCATCGGTATCTCTATACCTTGTTCAACCTCGTCTCCGACAAGTACTCTTTACTCGTACCGTGGTATGTGGTCTCTTATGAACCATTCATATGCTTGCAAGCTAATATAGACGAAATTCCACCGAGAGGGCCCAGAGTATATCTATCCGTCATCGGGATGGACAAATCCCACTATTGATCCATATGCCTCAACTCATACTTTCCGGATACTTAATCCCACCTTTATAACCACCCATTTAAGCAGTGGCGTTTGATGTAATCAAAGTACCTTTCCGGTATAAGTGATTTACATGATCTCATGGTCGAAAGGACTAGGTAACTATGTATTGAAAGCTTATAGCAAATAACTTAATGACGTGATCTCATGCTACGCTTAATTGGGTGTTTCCATTACATCATTCACATAATGACATAACCTTCTTATTAATAACATCCAATGTTCATGATCATGAAACTATGATCATCTATTAATCAACAAGCTAGTTATACAAGAGGCTTACTAGGGACTCCTTGTTGTTCACATAACACACATGTATCAATGTTTCGGTTAATACAATTATAGCATGGTATGTAAACATTGTCATAAACACAAAGATATATAATAACCATTTATTATTGCCTCTTGGGCATATCTCCACCAGTCTCCCACTTGCACTAGAGTCAATAATCTAGTTTACATTTGTAAAGATATAACACCTTGGCCTTCCGGTGCTTTATCATGTTTTGTTCACGGGAGAAGTTTTAGCCAACGGACCTGACATGCTCAGAACCGTATGTATTTTGCAATTCATTTGCGTCTTAACACATCACTCATTTCCAAATGAGTTGGCATTAAATATGTTTGGTCTTCTGGTGGAACCTTAATTCCGCGGTCTGAAATATGTCACTAATATTGTCATACACAATATAGCTTCAAAGTTCTGACACTATCGGAACTACACCAAATTCTCAAAGAACTTCTTGACTTAACATCCCCAGTCATTGTCAAAACAATTACATATTCTGCCTTCGTTTGTAGAATCCGTCACAATATTTAGAACTCTTCTAAATCTAGCATTGTGCTACCTTTAAAACAACACTTAGCCTAATTGAGATTTGAATTTCATTTTTATATGTGATTAAACACTATCGGTGCAACACCTTACAGCGATTTGTTTGTCATTACCCCATATAAAACTATATAGGGATTTCTATTTTCGTGCCCCTGCTTCGTTAGTTGTACTCAGTTTTCCCCAGCCCCTTAGTTTTTCCTCAGCTTTCCCCTCCCTCTAGTTTGAAACCCCTCGAAGACGCGGGTTGCCGTCAGGTCAGAGGCCTTACCGTTACCGTCAGGTCAGTTCCTCTCTGACCGTCTCGTGCTGACGGGTAGCCATCCATCTACCGCTGACGTGTGGGCCATTTTATTTCCTGATTGTATACGCGGTGCTGCCAATGACAAATGGGGCCGCTCTATGGGGCTGCCGCAGCCAATGACCAGTGGGTCGTCTATTTTTTATAGAAAATTATATATTGCCGCTCTGTGGGGCCTCCGCAGCCAATGACCGCTGTGGCAGGTGACTATTTTCGCAGCTTAATCTAAAGTGACTCTTATGCTAAACATTGTGCATCCCGACGTTGACCTAGCAGTGGCGGCGAGCATAGCCGTTCTAACCATGCCGATATTGGCATCGGCATCGGCATCGTTTGGAGGATGTGGTGCTCGAATAATAGTGGAAATGCGATATTATTTTTTACATAATATATAGAAAATAGCTAGATCTCTAAATCGATGCATATGAAGCTACATATATATTCTTGGTCATAATCCCCTTATCTAAAGGGGATGGATGCATGGCTTCACGTCGTCGTTGCTTTCATCGTCAGTATCTTCGTCGTCTGAGTAATAGTACCTCCTGCACATTGTTCCGTCGAACACCTTCACTGTGAGCACATCATCGCCTTCATATTTGAAGTGTACGTGGCAGCCGAAATCCACACCGTGCGCGATGGCGAATTTCTCCCAGCCCTTGTCGAGGTACATCCGGCCTTGTCCGTCAAATAGGACCTCCACGGTCCAGAGACGAGGACCGCGGTCGGCTGCTCGCAGATACACCTTAGCTGGCTCCTGGCCGTCAAGATAGTCCGCAAACTTTTTTGGGAGTGCTCGCAAAGAGATCGAGCGCCGATCGTTTGAAATTAAAGGTTTTTTTAGAACATGCCCATAATTAATCACATGCATCATATATGTGGGAACGCGTACGTACCTTCTTGACCAAAGGGTCTTCATAGACGACGATGAAGAACTCCTCTATGATCAATGGCAGCGTTGACGGTGGTGGTGGCAATGATGATGATCCACTTCCCCTTCCCCTTCCCCTTCCCCTTCCCCTTCCGGTCCGCGTCCGAGACGTGGAAGCCATGGCAATGGATGATCAAGTGCATGTGAACGAACAAGAGAGATGCAGAACCTATTGACACAAGGGATGGCCGTGTGGGTGTTTATAAGGGAGAGATGACCGTTGTAGGGGTTTACACAATAAAATAAGGAGGAGGTGAACGTTGGTGGGGGTTTACACAATAAATTAAGGAGGAGATGACCGTTGTGGGGGTTTACACAATAAATTAAGGAGGAGACGACCGTTGTGGGGGTATATATCTCAACAAAAAAGTAATGCGGACTATCTTGACGGAAATGGAACTTCGTGATATAGTTTATCATTTTACCGTGAAAAGTAATGCCTAAAATAAATGGTAATTCGTGATAGTTTATCATTTACCGTAATGGCTACAACAAATCGTTGATGGTTTATCATTTTTTGCGTGAAAAGTAATGGCTACAAGAAATGGGTGATGGTGTATCATTTTTTGCGTGCAAAGTAATGGCTACAACAAAATCGGTGATGGTTTATCGTTTTTGCGTGAAAAGTAATGGCTACAAGAAATGGGTGATGGTGTATCATTTTTTGCGTGAAAAGTAATGGCTACAACAAAATCGGTGATGATTTATCGTTTTTTGCGTGAAAAGTAATGGGTACAAGAAATGGGTGATGGTGTATCATTTATGTGCGTGAAAAGTAATGGCTACAACAAATCGGTGATGGTTTATCATTTTTTGCGTGAAAAGTAATGGCTACAAGAAATGGGTGATGGTGTATCATTTTTGCGTGAAAAGTAATGGCTACAACAAAATCGGTGATGATTTATCGTTTTTTGCGTGAAAAGTAATGGGTACAATCCCTACAAGAAATGGGTGATGGTGTATCATTTTTTTGCGTGAAAAGTAATGGCTACAACAAATCGGTGATGGTTTATCATTTTTTGCGTGAAAAGTAATGCCTAAAAAGTGTTTATAATTTAGCTCGTGAAAAATAATGCAGAAAACCAAACTTTGCGTGAAGCTAACCGACGACGAGAGAGAGAGGGTGGTGGCCCCGACCGGAGAGAGAGATAGGGGTTATCCTGCCCGTTAGATCATACGATCAACGGTCGGCGGGCACGATCCGCGTGACATGGGCTAGACCAATCAGGGCAATGTTGGGCGTCTGTGAGAGTTTGTGAAGGGAGAGGGCAAAACTGAGTAGTATCAAGAAACCAAGGGCAAGTGAGTAGTAAACAGACTAAGTGATTCAAATATGAGATTTAAAAAATGGAAAATGCGTGTTTTGTACAATGAAACCCATCTTGGCCTACCTCAAACTATTTGCAATACAAATCTACATGAGTGTGAAAATTATGGCCTCATTCAGACAAAGTATGTTTTGGGGAAAGCTGTTTTGGGTAGGGCTTATTATGGAAAACCATGCACCTTCATAGCTACTAGGTGATTTGAGAAGTGGCAATTTGTGGTGAAACTTGATTTATCTATGATTTATCTATGATTTGAGAAGTGGCAATTTGTGGTAAAGACTCCATGAGTAAGTGCCACTCTTTTTCGGAATTTTTTGCACATTAAATAACTCATTTAACTAGTTAATCCCATTTGTTGACTCTCTGTTGACCAGCCACTTGAGGGTAAAACTGAGTATATTACACTAGCCAGTATTAGCACTCAAGGAGAAAACTGAGCACACAAAAAATGCTAGTATATGACTCGGGGGTATACCTGAGTATATCTAAATTTCCAGGGTTAGACCCGAGGACGCGTGTTGCGGTGCAGAAGTGGAAGACGTGCCATTGTTGACGCGTGTCGCGGTGCAGACGTGCAAATAGTGGACGCGTAGGACGCGGGTCGCATTTAGGACGCGTAAGCCCCTCCCTCCCTCCCTCTGCACACAGTCGTCTCATTCTCGCTCACGCACGAAACCACCCCTCTCACGTCCCATCAACTTCTCCAAATCGAAAAAACCCCAACCGCCGTACGCACGCTACCCTGCCGGCGATGGAGAAGAAGAATGCGCCGGCGGCCGTCGCCTCCGAGCCCGTCGCCTCCGCGCCCGTCGCCTCCGCGCCCGTCGCCTCCGAGCCCGTCGCCGTCGAGCCCGTCGCCGCCGAGCCCGTCGGCCAGGGCCGGCTCTGGCCCAGGGCAAGAGGTGCGACGGCCCGGGGCCCAGTGAAACAAGGGGCCCATATCTGGTTGTTCATACGTATATAAGCAGAGTAGAAAAAAACCCATCGTACGGTACACGAACAGCCATGTACGCATAGAGAGTCCCAAGTCGATCGAAGCACGCACCGGCCTGGCGGCTCGTCTCTCGATCAGCACATGACGGTTCGTTCTCTCTAGATCAAATCACGCACGGCCCCGGCCTTGACGCCCTATCACCTCGCCTTACTCAGATGACCAGATCTGATGACGGCATCACGCACTGTGACTCGCTGAGTCGGAGATGGATGAACAGGAGCAACCGCTGCTATGGCTAGGCAGGAATTGGAAGACAGATCAACAAATGACAGGTTAGTTTCGGATCAAAAACTCTATTAGATCTGGCCGGCTCTACTTTTTTGTGGTCAATCAGGTAACTGATTTGTCTTTTTCAGTTTTTCTACAACACTTGCAGACTTGTAGCTGCTTTGGTTTACTAGCTATTATCGATAGTTCACTCAGTTCATCCGCGGAGATCATAATCATTCTTTGAGTTTTGCTAATCTGCTGCAACGAGTAGGTGTCCTCTCTCCTTTTCTTGCTGATTAATCACTTTGTGCCAAAAAAAATATGCAGGAGAGTCTCATTTAAAATGATTACCACAGACTTAATCGCTTGGACGTTTGTTAGCATGGTCTCTCTTTTTACGTGCTTGCAGATTGTAGTATGATACATGGTTAAGAATAGAGAAAAAATAGATTAGATATTCATTTGTCGATGTTTAAGGCCTCACAATAAGTTAATCTATTCATGCATGATTTTTTTAGATTTTTTGGGCCCATTGATGAAGTTTGCCCTGGGGCCTCTCGAATCCTAGAGCCGGCCCTGCCGTCGGCGCCGAGGGCGGCGCATCCAAGCGCGGCGCCTCCGTGAACTGGGCCTCTCTCTCGGCTGATGGACCACTTCACAAGATCGGCCAATGCTTACTGGCGAACGAGGAGTACGCCGACACCTACTCTGCTATGAGGCAAGTCTGTAGAAATTGGCGCTCAGGTTTGCCTGAGCCCGACGTGCACCTGGACGAATGGATCATGCTACACCACGCCCTTCCACGCGTCGCTGAGTTCACCTTCCTCCAACTCGGCACATCACGCTACGTCACCATAGATCTATCAGAAGTTCATACAAGGTTCAAATTCCTCCATATCTACCTTTTTATTTTCAATCTTAAACACATCTTAGTGCTGAATGTTATCTTCATCAATATATTTTAGATACTACTTCGTCAGCTTTTGCCGTGGTGTCATCGTGCTTGCCCAGAAGAACCCGCCGCACAAGATACGGCTGCTGAACCCACTCACAAAGAAATCGAATACTATGTTTGAGGCGCAGATGCCATCTGTTTTTCTGAAATCAGTCGCTGTTATCAAATCCCCGACTATGGTCTTTGTTGCCGCACATTACCCGCCGGAAATTGGTTGGGTCGATGAGAGCACTCCAACTAAGGATATAAATGAAGATTGGGGAGAAGGAAGATTTTCGATCAAGAACCATTGTCTGCGTTGCATTACCCCGTTCAATGGTGAACTGTATGCAGTAGCTGCGGACAATTTTGAGATGGAAGAATAGTGTGCACCAATGTACAGTTGCAGCAGCGCGCGAGCACTGTCAAGATGGAGACACTAATTACATTTCCAGAACTTGGACGTCAGAAGTTCTACCTTGTGAAGTCGGATGGTGATCTGCTGCTTGTGTTGTTGGTCAGCGAGGCTTTGGCGGGCAAACCATTGGTGTACCGTGTGGACACTCAGAGCCGCTCTCTCCATCCGGTCAGTAACATTGGCAGTAATGCCTTCTTCGTGAATTATATCCGGTGTATCTCCGTCGACACCAGAGTGTACCCGACACTTCGACCTGGCAGCATCTACTACACGGATTTGGGTTATATCAGAGAGTACTCTCATGATACAAAGGCCTGGGATGAGTGGCACTACATGTGGATAGAATAGGACTCTACGGTATGAGAAATGAACACATGCCATACCGTTTGGAGGATGTATTGGCCTCACACTGCAGACGGAAGGAGTTCAATGAATATTTCCTTGGGGAAATGCATGAATGGAGGGAGGAAGAAATATATGGGGAGGAATGAAGAACAAATTCATTCATCCTAATCTTCTTGTTGTCCATACATTGCGTGCGTCTTGTATATTTTTCAGCTTAGTTTGTCGTGAACATTAACAACGTTATTGCCTGCTTTTGGCTGCTGTATGCAGTTTATGTATTATACTTAGTTTTGTGATTATGCTGTTGTGAATTTATCATATACTAGCTTCTAGATTTGCTACTAGATTTGCTGCCATATTGGGCAAAAAACGAGGGCCAAAAGGCATAAATAACCCCAGAGATTTGCTACTAGATTTGCTGCCATATTGAAGAAAGACAGAAATAGAAGCTTCTATAGATTTGATACTAATTTGGTGAAAAAGACAGAGAGAGAAAGAGGGAAAAAGGTGCTCTTAAAAATGCCAATTTGGGCCGAGAGAGACAAAACCCAGTTCCTGCTCACGTGCAACCAAACGCTTCTCGTCTTGTCTCACGCGGTCCCTTTCTACCAGCCCCACGTGACGCGGCCCCACACGACGCGGCCCCACAGACGACGCGGCGCAACATGTCAGCACAGAACGTCCAATAAACGGATTCCTTCCGTCTGAGCTCCTTCTGCGGGTTTCAGACATAGGCTTGGGGAAAACTGAGGAAAAACTAAGGGGCTGGGGAAAACTGAGTACAACTAACGACCTGACGGCACGAAAATAGAAATCCCAACTATATATGTACCCTTGGTTCTTCTAAAGCACACAGGGATATTCTTACTGTTTGTCCAATGATCATCATATGAATCATTCTGGTATATGCTCCTAACTTTTTAGAGCATAGGACATTTGATTTTGTACATATTATTCGTGATCTAAAATCACTCATGTGTTTTTACTCATCGAATTTCAAATACACTCAAGTCTTGTTAAACCTTCGCATGAAAAGAACACCTTCTTAATATTTCTATATTGAACTACTTCAATATCCATTCTATGTACTTTGACTTAAACTTATTATGTGTTTCAATCTATTTTCATAGATCTTGACACTAAATTTGTTTCAGCCATATCCTTTCATTGAAGTAATTTCTCAATGAAACCTTTTAATCAAGTATATAATTACATCATTTATAACCAACTATATGTCATCTACATAAAGTATTATAAATATGTCTCAGCGCTCGCACTTAATTTCATCCGGTGAAGATTCCAACTCTGTGATACTCACTTCATTCAATTGAAGTTCGTATACCTATCTAGTATTCCACGGATTAGCAAAACTCTTGGTTTGTATCTTGTATACACCTTTAATACATACTTCTGTTAAGTAATATATTTTGCCATCCTACTAACATATCTCATAAAGAAATATGTAGCGATTACTAGAATAATCCACATAGACTATAAGCATTGCTACGGAAGATCTAATCTTATCGCAGTCAACTCTTTGAACTTTGTCGTAAACAACTTTTTGACAAGTCGAGCTTCTTCAAGGATATTTCATCCAAGTCCATCAATATTATAGATCCCAAAAAGTATTCATCTATCTTGGATTTCATGGCGCATAGCCATTTTAACGGAATCAGGGCCCATCATAACTTCTTTGTATGTAGTTGATTTATCATTGTTCAAAAACAATCCTTTGTCCACAAATCATTTATTTGATCACAAAGTAAACCATACCTACAAGGTTAAATATGTACTTCGATCTCCATGGCTAAAACATTTTGTAGTCATGGGAGCCATGATCGTCGTGGCCGCTTCCGGAACCATTTCCAATGCTGCACTACTCATTTTGCTCAGGTTCATAAACCTTATCAAGTTCTATTGTCCTCCCACTCAAATACTTCGCTAGAAAACAATTTCTTGGAAATAAGCAAGTAACATTAACAAACACTTTTGTCTTTTACTTCATAGTGGAAAGAATTCCCTATCAATTCTTTGGGATAACCAACAAAGACATTCATCCGATTTTGGTTGTAAACTTATTTACTTATGCTATGCATACCAAATTTAAGAAAAGACTATTAGGGTTCATACCCATGCCATAACTCGTATGATGTCATTTCAACGGATCATGATGATGCTCTATTTAGTGTAAAAGCGGTAGTCTCTAAAGCATAATCCACAAAAATATAATGGCATCAATATTTTTATCTCATCATTGATCCAACAAGGTTTGGATACATCTCTCGGATACTCCATCATCACTATGATACTCCAAGAAACATGAGTTGTAGAAAAATTTATAACTCTCTTAGATGTTCACTAAAACTCGTAATTCAAATATTTCCACCATGATCCAATCATAGATATTTGATTTTTCTATTACGATGATTTCCACTTCATGCTGAAATTTATTTGAATCCATTCAAATGTTTCAAACTTCTTCCTTATTGAATATATCCACACATATATACTCAATTCATTGTTGGAAGTTTTCATGAAGTAGAAGAATCTCCCGCACACAACTATGCCCCAGTGAACCACATACATCATCATGTATTTTTCCACTAAGTTAGTTGCCCGTTCAACTCTTGGCCTATGAATGGTATTTTAGTCATTCTCTTTAGAAAAGATTTGCAAGCGTCAAACGATTCAAAAAATCAAAAGACTCCAAAAATCCATTTGCATGGAGTTCCTTCATGCGTTCCTTTCTAACATGACCTAAATGGCGGTTCCACAAATAAGTGGAATTCTTAATCATTTGCCTTATGGCATTTTAGTGTCAGTATTATATATGTGTGATTCACCATTAATATTTATAATAATTTATCCATCGTACATGGAGTAATGTCATAATTTGAGCAACTCATTATTTTCATTTGACCAGAGCAAAATAACAATTATTAAGTTCTTTATTATAAATTCTAAGGGCTAGATAGAATGCCAACGACGAACATAATAACACTTTATTTTTGTTCCGTACGTGCATTCCTATCATATTCCTTGTCAGTCACTTAGGCCATTGTATTCTTTTATTGCGTTGTTTTGTATGACACTTCATACCAACCAATATGGTACTAATACCCAAGAATTTCATTGTGTGACCTAATTAGGAATACAACCATAACATGTATATCATTTATATACACCTGAGCTAGACTTTCTAGTCTTTTCTTTTCTTTCTGCCAAAATATCTTTTGTAATTTCTCATTTAGCTTTCCTCATTATTCAGAAAACAGTTCATCTTTAATAACTTATAGGTTTGTTGGTCAAATACCAATAACCTTGAGGTTCTTACTTTGAAGTTGATCATCATATGACAAGTGTTCCGGATTTCACTATTAGTAACATTTTAATATGATGAACAATTTCATTCATAATTTTATCCATCATATCATGACGACTTTTCGAGACCATGTCTGTACATGCTAGGCTCGTAAAGTTTAACCTCAGTATTCGTATGTGCAAATCTGGCTTGCACCCGTTGTATGCACACGTAGAATCTATAACACCTGATCATCACGTGATGCTTCGAAACGACAAGTCATAGCAACGGTGCATACTAAGGATGGTCATTTCATGGATATGCGAATATCGTTAGTGCCCCAATAGTTGGAGGATTGGGACGCCTTGCGTCTTCAACCTTCGTACATTCCCATAAAACTTATGAGTTTATGTAGTCTCACCAAATGATATTCTATCATCTTGCAATAAGGTCTTAGATATCACATATATCTCATACCTTGATTATTTCGAAAACTAAATTTTCAGCTCCTTACTTTTCAAACTGATTTGAACTTCAAGTTTCACGGAGACAAGATAACTTTAGGTACTAATTGAAACCATACTTCTTTGAATCAACAATGTGAGGTTTACTAAAAGTTTGCAATAGGACTTAATCATTTCTTGATTCTTTAACAATACGGTACCAGTCCGTAAAGTTTATTTTCAGATTTTAACAGTATTTCTATCTTACAAGACTAGCGCATGGTAGAAAAACGGATGCCAATACTACAAAATTAATTCAAAATACTACTCAGACTATATTTATGATAATTAGTTCATGTTTTAATCTAATTACTAATGAACTCCCACTTAATACAACATCCCTCATAGTTGTTAAGTGGTACACGATCCAAATCCACTACACCAAAACCGATCATCACGTGAGATGATGTAGCTTCAATGGTGAACATCAACATGTTGATCATATCATCCATATGACTCGTGTTCAACCTTTCAGTTTTTGTAGTCCCGAGGCCATGTCTGTACATGCTAGGCTCGTCAAGAAAACCCAAGTATTCCGCGTGTGCAACATGGCTTACACCCGTTGTATGTAATCGTTGAGTCTATCACATCCGATCATCACGAGATGCTTCGAAACAACGAACTATATCAAAGGTGCATACGAGGGGAGAACACTTTATTATCTTGATATTAATGTGAGGGATCATCTTATAATGCTACCGTCGCGTTCTAAGCAAAATAAGATGCATAAAGGATTAACATCACATGCAATTCATATGTGATATGATATGGCCCTTTAGTCTTTGCGCCTTCGATCTTCATCTCCAAAGCACGGACATGATCTCCATCATCAACGGGCATGATCTCCATCATCGTCGGCGTAGCGTCAAGATCAATGGCGCCGTCTTCATGATTGTTCTCCCATGTAGCAACTATTACAACTTCTTTGAAATACTACTCAACATGAAATTTAAAGACAACCATAAGGCTCCTGCCGGTTGCCACAATACAATAATGATCATCTCATACATATTCATCATCACATCATGGCCATATCACATCACCAAACCCTGCAAAAATAAGTTAGACGTCTCTAATTTGGTTTGCATATTTTACGTGGTTTAGGGTTTTCGAGTAAGATCCAATCTACCTACGAACATGAACCACAACGGTGATACTAGTGTTGTCAATAGAAGAGTAAATTGAATCTTCACTATAGTAGGAGAGACAGACACCCGCAAAGCCACTTATGCAATACAAGTTGCATGTCGAGCGTGGAGCAAATCTCATGAACGCGGTCATGTAAAGTTAGCCCGAGTCGCTTCATCCCACTATGCCACAAAGATGCAAAGTACTCAAACTAAAGACAACAAAGCATCAACGCCCACAAAAAAATTGTGTTCTACTCGTGCAACCAATCTATGCATAGACACGGCTCTGATACCACTGATGGGATTCGTAGCATAAGAAACAAAAAATTTCCTACCGCGAGAATACAATCCAAGCCAAGATGCAATCTAGAAGATGGTAGCAACGAGGGGATGATCGAGACTAACCCTTGAAGATTTCCAAAGCCTACAAGAGGAGGCTCTCGTTGCTGCGGTAGACGATCACTTGCCGCTTTTAAAAGCGCGTAGAAGATCTTGACGGTGCCACAATCGGGCAGCACCTCCGTACTCGGTCACACGTTCGGTGTTGATGAAGAAGACATCATTCTCCCCGTTCCAGCAGGCAGCGGAAGTAGTAGCTCCTCCTTGAATCCCGGCAGCACGACGGCGTGGTGGCGGTGTCGATGGAGATCTCCGGCGGAGCTTCGCTAAGCGTTTGCGTGAGAGGTGGAGGAGGTGGGGCAGCTAGGGTTTGGGAGAGGGGGTGGCCGACCACTATGGGGTGCGGCCAAGGCTATGGCTTGAGGTGGCCGGGCCCCTCCCCTTGTCCCTCATTATATAGGTGGAACCCCCAAGTGTTGGACTACAAGTCTTCGAATAAGACCCAAACCCAAAACCTTCCATGTGTAGGGAAACCTACCCAAGGTGGGATTCCCACTTGAGGTGGGACTCCCACCTTTCCATTAGGGGGGGTGGCCGACCACCTTAGGTGGAGTCCACCTGGGACTCCACCCCCTAGGGCTGGCCGGCCATGCTAGGTGGAGTCCCTCCGGACTCCGCCTTCCATAGTGATTTCTTCCGCACTTTTCTAGAACCTTCTAGAACCTTCCATAAATGCACCGGATCATTTCCAAACTTGGAATATGACTTCCTATATATGAATCTTATTCTCCGGACCATTCGGAACTCCTCGTGATGTCCTGGATCACATCCGAGACTCCGAACAAAACTTCGAACTCCATTCCATATTCAATATCTACTAATACGACATCAAACCTTAAGTGTGTCACCCTACGGTTCGCGAACTATGTAGACATGGTTGAGATCTCTCTCCAACCAATAACCAATAGCAGGATCTGGAGATCCATAATGGCTCCCACATATTCAACGATGACTTAGTGATCGAATGAACTATTCACATACGATACCGATTCCCTTTGTCACGCGATATTTTACTTGTCCGAGGTTTGATCATCGGTATCTCTATACCTTGTTCAACCTCGTCTCCTGACAAGTACTCTTTACTCGTACCGTGGTATGTGGTCTCTTATGAACCATTCATATGCTTGCAAGCTAATATAGACGACATTCCACCGAGAGGGCCCAGAGTATATCTATCCGGCATCGGGATGGACAAATCCCACTGTTGATCCATATGCCTCAACTCATACTTTCCGGATACTTAATCCCACCTTCATAACCACCCATTTACGCAGTGGCGTTTGATGTAATCAAAGTACCTTTCCGGTATAAGTGATTTACATGATCTCATGGTCGAAAGGACTAGGTAACTATGTATCGAAAGCTTATAGAAAATAACTTAATGACGTGATCTTATGCTACGCTTAATTGGGTGTGTCTCAGGGTGGGCATTCGGTTTTAACCGAAATTTCGGTTTGGTTTTTGCGGTTTTTGAACAAATTCGGTTTTCAAAAATGGTAACCGAAATTGGCATGAAAATTTAGAAAACCGAAGATTCGGTTAACCGACAAATTCGGTTCGGTTTTCGGTTAAAACCGAATGAACCTACTCACTTGAACAAATAGTAGGCATCACCAAAGAAAGAAAATAGTGATTGACATATCAACACAAAAAGCATCAACTGCCCAAGAAATCGACAAATGAACACCAATCGTGAAGGGATGCTATTTGGTAGGCTGCGGACTCATGGTACAGGTGCATCACTCGTGAGCGATTAAAAGGGGTAGCTAAGACTTCGAGCAACGTGTTCTATTATGCAGGCTTCACGCTATATTCAGAAAAAGCTAGTACATCAAAGACCAAAGTCATACATTGAATGAACAATTTTTGGAACATCAAACGCAATTGGGCTTCTATGGAATGATCGGTTTATGCACAAATTGATGGTAGGTTACTCAATTCGGTCTATTCGGTCTTGTTCGGTTGGTGGGGCTAAAAACCGAATTCTACCAAATTTAATTCGTTTAGTATAAATGGAAACCGAAAAAATAGCGGTTATTGGAAAAAATCGAGATTTCGGTTAGTTCGGTTTCGGCTTCGGTTCGGTTTTCGGTTTCACGGTTTTTATGCCCACCCTGAGGTGTGTCCATTACATCATTCACATAATGACATAACCTTGTTATTAATAACATCCAATGTTCATGATCATGAAATTATGATCATCTATTAATCAACAAGCTAGTTATACAAGAGGCTTACTAGGGACTCCTTGTTGTTCACATAACACACATGTATCAATGTTTCGGTTAATACAATTATAGCATGGTATGTAAACATTATCATAAACACAAAGATATATAATAACCATTTATATTGCCTATTGGGCATATCTCCAACATTTATCACCATCTTCATCATCATCTCCAGACCCATTGGAGCCAGACCTAGCAGCATCAGAAGCAGGAGGAGGAACACCATGTGAAGATCCACCATGAGCAAATAGGGAGAGGTCAAAATTCTGGAACATGGCATCATCAATGGGAGGCATCGCCCAAGTTGGAGCAACCACAGGCTCTAGTTCAGGACCAGGAGGAGGAACATGATGGTTTCTTGCAGCCATGAATTCATTTTGGCGCCTCCTAGTCTCTTGATTCAGGGCAAGGCTTTGATGAACCACATCATTGGTATTCCTGCACATTTGCCATAGATTTGCCAAGAAGCGAGAGGCACCCCGCTTGGGGCGCATAGAGGAGCTGGAACTAGCAGCCAGGTCATGCCTTTCCTTGGACCTTCGCTCCGAAGGCATCAACTAAGGGATTTCAAGTTTGTGTCCCTGTTGAGGAATGTTGAAAGGTTCCATCTTCACTACTTCATCTTTCCTATTGTAAGGAGATGGCACAACAATATTGATAAGCTGCTGAACATACTGAGCAAAGTTTGGAGTCATGCGGTTGCAAACAGAGTGTCTCAGTTTATTGTAGAGAAAGTCACAGCCATCAATCGTCCTAACATTTTCAGGACGACAGTAGTACATGAGGTTGAGATGCTAGGATCAACAATCACTTGAGTCTCCAGACTTGCTGATGACGCGTAAAGCACACGCCCGTTGGGAACCCCAAGTGGAAGGTGTGATGCGTACAGCAGCAAGTTTCCCTCAGTAAGAAACCAAGGTTTATCGAACCAGTAGGAGTCAAGAAGCACGTTGAAGGTTGATGGTGGCGGAGTGTAGTGCGGCGCAACACCAGGGATTCCGGCGCCAACGTGGAACTGATAACCCACAAGTATAGGGGATCGCAGCAGTCTTCGCGGGTAGTAAAACCCAATTTATTGATTCGACACAAGGGGAGACAAAGAATACTTGAAAGCCTTAACAGCGGAGTTGTCAATTCAGCTGCACCGGGAAACAGACTTGCTCGCAAGAGTTTATCAGTAGTAACAGTTTTATAGCAGTAGCAGTAGTGAAATAACAGCAGCAGAGTAACGAAGACAGCAGTAGTGATTTTAGTAAACAGCGGGATTAAAATACTCGTAGGCATGGGGACGGATAACGGGCGTTGCATGGATGAGAGAAACTCATGTAACAATCAAGCGGGGCATTTGCGTGATAATAATAAAACGGTGTCCAAGTACAAAGCAATCAATAGGCATGTGTTCCAATTATAGTCGTACGTGCTCGCAATGAGAAACTTGCACAACATCTTTTGTCCTATCAGCCGGTGGCAGCCGGGCCTCAAGGGAATCTACTGGATATTAAGGTACTCCTTTTAATAGAGTACCGGAGCAAAGCATTAACACTCCGTGAACACATGTGATCCTCACATCACTACCATCCCCTCCGGTTGTCCCGATTTCGTCACTTCGGGGCCATTGGTTCCGGACAGCGACATGTGTATACAACTTGCAGGTAAGACCATAAACAATGAATATCATGATGAAATAATAACATGTTCAGATCTGAGATCATGGCACTCGGGCCCTAGTGACAAGCATTAAGCATAACAAGTTGCAACAATATCATCAAAGTACCAATTACGGACACTACGCACTATGCCCTAACAATCTTATACTATTACATGACCAATCTCATCCAATCCCTACCATCCCCTTCAGCCTACAACGGGGAAATTACTCACACATGGATGGGGGAAACATGGCTGGTTGATGAAGAGGCGTCGGTGGTGATGGTGGCGATGATCTCCTCCAATTCCCCGTCCCGGCGGAGTGCCAGAACGGAGACTTCTGGCTCCCGAGACGGAGTTTCGCGATGTGGCGGCGTTCTGGAGGGTTTCTGGCGACTTCGACTTCTCCCCGTGCGTTTTTAGGTCGAAGGCGATAAGTAGTCCGAAGGAGGGCGTCGGGGGCCGACCGAGGCCGCCACACACTAGGGCCGCGCCGGCCTAGTGTGTGGGGCCCTCGGGCCCCCACCTGGCTTGCCCTTCTGGCTCCGTAAGTATTCTGGGAAAATAGGACCTAGCTTCCGCATAAATTCCGAGGTTTTTCCTGAAAGTTGAATTTCTGCACAAAAACGAGACACCAGAACAGTTCTGCTGAAAACAGCGTTAGTCCGTGTTAGTTACATCCAAAATACACAAATTAGAGGCAAAACAATAGCAAAAGTGTTCGGGAAAGTAGATACGTTTTGGACGTATCAACTCCCCCCAAGCTTAGCTTATTGCTTGTCCTCAAGCAATTCAGTTAACAACTGAGCGATAAAAGAACTTTCACGAACACATTTGTTCATATGATGTAATTATTCTCATGCTATGGCTAACACTTAGGCAGTTCATAACAAGATACATGCAAATAAGATCATCTAATAGCTATGTCAATCATGGAAAGGTACCAACAATTAATAAGCATCATGAATCATGTATATAAGCATGATTGCAATGTTCATAAAAGAGTATGATAGAGTGGTATCTCGCTTGCCCATATTTGATCGGCAAAACATAAATGCTCAAGCACCTCTGAAGTTCATAGAAAGACTAGAAATAGTGATTGTCAAAGATAAAAGCATCAAAGTTATACCACAATCAATCATATTTTGAGACAAGCATATTACACTAAGAATGACAGTTGTGCTCTCAAGAAAGTGCTCAAAGAAGGGATGGAGACACAACATAAAAGTAAAAGATTGACCCTTCGCAGAGGGAAGCAGGGATTAACATGCGCTAGAGCTTTTCATTTTTAAAACAGGAGTAAAATTGTTTTGAGAGGTGTTTGTTGTTGTCAACGAATGGTAATGGGTACACCAACTACCTCGCCAACCGGACTTTCAAGAGCGGCTCCCATGAAGGACGTTATCTTTACCAGCAAGGTAGATCATCCCTCTTCTCTTTTGTTTACACACGTATTTTAGTTTTATTATGGGTGACACTCCCCCAACCTTTGCTTACACAAGCCATGGCTAACCGAATCCTCGGGTGCCTTCCATCAATCACATACCATGGAGGAGTATCTATTTGCAAAATTAAGTTGCTTACGGATGAATCAGAGCAAAACATGTGAAGAGAATTATTAGTAAAGTTTGATTAATCGGGCTGGAAACCCCATTGCCGGCTCTTTTTGCAAAATTATTGGATAAGCGGATGTGCCACTAGTCCATATGAAAGTCCGTCAAGAGTAAATGACAAGGTTGAAAGTTAAACACCACATACTTCCTCATGAGCTATGAAACATTAACACAAATTGAGAAGCATTTTGAAGGTTTAAAGGTAGCGCATGAGAATTTACTTGGAATGGTTTGAAATGCCATGCATAGGTATTTATGGTGGACACTCTGGAATAACTTGGTTTTCATGTGTTTGGAAGCACGAGCAGCGTTCCCGCTCAGTACAAGTGAAGGCTAGCAATAGATTGGGAAGCGACAATCAAGAGAGCAAGAATCGTCATAATCATGCTTGCGGCAAAATAAATTAACCGAGGCATAAAAGTGATACAAGAACTCGAAGCAATGTAAATCATTGAGGCTTAATTGACTCTTGTTCAGTCATATGCATGCGTGAGCATGTGCCAAGTTAATTCAAATGAATTATTCAGAGGAGGATACCACAATATCATACCTATTTATGAATAAAACAATGCAAGCAAACATCCATGACATGCTACTCATATTAATAAATTGGAGCTAAACATGAGAGATCATGAAATACTAGACTTTCTTAAATGACATATACCTCACATGAACCAACCAAGCACGCTCACATGGATGAGTATATGTACAAAAATGAAAACAAATAGAGTTCATACCAGCCTCTCACCACAATCAGATCGTCGTATATCGTCATTATTGCCTTTTCACTTGTGTAGCCTGGATAATATGAAATGAAAACCACGCTCCAGCCACCGAAGACCATTGAACTCATAAAGAACTTTACAAAACCAAAGAAGAACAGCAAATATTTTTGGTGTTTTCGAATTTGGAAACAAGAACAAAAGGAAACAAGCAAACAAAGCAAAATCTTTTTGGGTTTTCTTATAGCAAACTAGCAATAGCAAATAAAGCAAGATAAAGGCAAGAAACTAAAGTAAACAAGTGGTGAAGAGAAACAACAGAAATATTTTTGGTCTATTTGTGTTTTAGGAAAGAAACAAAGCAAGAACAAGAAAATGAAAACTAAAAGAAACACAGAAAAGCAAGATGGCAGAAATCTGCCAAAACTTGACAGCAGTACAGTAATCGATTTTAAAGAAATTCTTAAGCTGCTCAGCTCGAAAAGTGTTCAACTAATGAAAGTTAGATAACAACCTGGGGAACATGCAAAAAAATTGGCAGCTCAAAATAACGTTCTGGCTGTGCGCACGAATTTTTTTAGTAACAGTCCAGAATCTGTTTTCAGGCAGCACTTCCCCAAATATCATCTTCCTCTCATTAGAAAACCACTCAAAGAAACTAAACAAGTATGTACAAGTATCCAGCAACCATAATATGCAAAGAATGAGTGATGCCGGTATACCTCCCCCAAGCTTAGGCTTTTGGCCTAAGTGGAGATCAATCCCATGGTGCCCATGAAGTAGCACCTCCGTAGTACGACGAGGATGGATCATATTTCGGGTATGTGCTGGAAGAAGCACCCGGATACGTGACGGTGTAGTCGTAGGAGGGCTCGGCGTCCTCGGAGTCATGCTGCTGGTGGAAGCCTTGTATCTTCAATTGCTCATCCACCTCCTCCTTAGTGCGCGACCATGGTTTCCTGTCAATACTGAACAAATCTGGCTGCGGCAAAAGGATTTCCCTCTCTTCCCCATCAGCAAACAATATTCTATAGACAATCTTATCTAAACTAGAGTCAGTTGTAACAAATTGATGACTCTTCATAGCAGCAATATCGAGCCTCATAGGAGTTATTTTTACATCATTAGGGTCAAGAGGAAGCTCTAAATATGCTAAAACGCGCGAAGCAATAATTCCTCCTAATATAGGCCCCTTGTTAGACAAGCGGCGAGCAACAAGAGCACCAAGATGATAAGGCGTGTCCCCAGTGAGTGCAGCAATTAAGAAACCAAGGTGATAGCTAGATATGTTACTAGTGTTCTCCCTACCAAGAATGCTAGTACCAATGTAATAAGCGAAATACTTAATGGCGGGGAGTTGAATGTTTCTTATCTTGCCACGCTGAATGGTGCGACAGTCATCATTGGTGATCCCTCGATAGAGCTCCAGCAATTCCTTGGGGTTGTCCTCGATCTTCCTTGCTGTACCTACAGGAACAATACCCAATGCGGCACAAAAATTCTCTAACTTCATAGTAATAGGCTTACCATAGATCTTAAATTCTACGGTCGGGCGAAAGTGCTTATTGTTGAATTTGAAGCTCTCCACAAAGATTTTAGTGAGCGTATAGTATTTCTCACTCTCATCTCCCACATAGGTGGTTAAACCTGCCTTACCGACGAGGGTCAAGAAATCATCCAACAACCCTGCATTTCTCAAAAAGTCATAACATGGGAAGGATGCAGCATTAGGGACTCCATTGTCCTCTTCGGGTGCGAAGCTTGGTGCGATGAGGTCCTCATTATAGGATGGCCTGAATCGGGTGGATGACCTAGAGGGCCTCCCCGTGCTTGTTGTCTCTCTTTCAAACACTTCTCCAAAGTTACAATTATCCATCTTCCTTTTCTGAAATTTTTCAACAAACATTATAAAATTTGATTTGGTGACATATAATTGAGGGAAACTACCATAGGAACTTGCTAGAGTACTAATCATGCATCAAAACAAGTTTCTATCACTTAGAACAAGCATGCAAGCTCACTAAACATGTTACCTACAGCAGCAAAATATTCAAGATATACTCCACCAAACAAAATTCTACTTGGATAATTGAAGGAGTCACATACCGAAGAGAAAATGTGCCAAATTTCAAACAGAAATCTGGGCTGAGCAAAGAGATCGGGAAATCTGGAGTTCTTGAGCAAAAACGCGAGTGAGAGGAAGCTGGTGTCGATTTTTTCGGGAGAGAGAAGAGTGTGGGAGGAAGAGATGCTTGAAGTGGGGCAAAGGGGGACCCACACACCGGGGTGGCGCGCCCCCTTGCTGGCCGCGCCGGCCCGTGGGGTGCCACCCGGGGTGCCCCACTGGTCATCCCCGAGTGCTCCCAGTGCATTTTCGAAAAATAGGACCAACGGTATAATTTTTGTGAATTTTTTAAAACTTTGAAAAATGCACATTTCTGGGTATTAAGTTTATTATTATTGGCCAGGAAAATTTTTGAAATCTCTAATTAACTAAGGAACTTTACAAAACAAAAGTGCTACAGCAAGTAGAACAAGTGGAGGAAGAAAGAGATGTTGTTTACCTCCTCTATGCATATAAAAAGTATTTGTTAACAAGGTTGATCAAAGTCTTGCCACCAAATAAATTTTACATAGCATAAGAAGAAATAAACCTCAAATCAATCATGTTACCTTGAATTGTATTGATATGGATCCAATCATAAGAGTTTGATATTCTTCTTTGGGCTCATATATTGGACAATCAATAGTTCCCACTTTGATAGTTCTCACATTAGAAATTGTATTAACTCCACACGCTTTCTCAATCCTCTTGGGAAAATAAACGGTATGCTCCCTATCATCAACATTGAAAGTAACCTTTCCTTTATTGCAATCAATAACAGCCCCTGCGGTGTTAAGAAAAGGTCTCCCAAGAATAATAGACATATTATCATCTTCGGGCATTTCCAACACAACAAAATCAGTTAATATCAAGCGAGTTATTAGTAACTTGAACAGGAACATCCTCACATATACCAACAGGAATAGCGAGTAGATTTATCGGCCATTTGCAAAGATATATCAGTAGGTATCAACTTATCTAAGTAAAGTCTCTTATAAAGAGAAAAAGGCATAACACTAACACCGGCTCCCAAGTCACATAGAGCAGTTTTAACATAATTATTCTTAATAGAACAAGGAATAGTAGGTATACCGGGTCGCCCAACTTCTTTGGAACTTTGCCATTGAAAGAGTAATTAGCAAGCATAGTGGAAATTTCCTCATTGGGGATTTTCCTTTTGTTAGTAACAATATCTTTCATATACTTTGAATAAGGAGGCAATTTAATAGCATCGAGTCAAAGGGATTTGCAAGAATAAAGGTTTCATCCAATCACAAAATTTATTATAGTGTTCTTCTTCCTTTGATTTTAGTTTCTTAGCAGGAAAAGGCATTTGCTTTTGCACCCAAGGTTCCCTTTCATTACCATGTTTCTTAGCGAGTAAAATCTTCTTTAGTATACTTTTTATTTTTATCTTGCTTTTCGGGTTCATCTTCAACTTCTTCTTTATCGAAACATCATTCTTATCATTACCATTATTATTATCATGTTCATTACCACTTTCAGTTTCAGCATCGGAAATATAAATACTATTAGGATCATTAACAGGTTCAGAGGATTCTACAACATTTTTATGTTTCTTCTTCTTTTTCTTAGATGGAGCACTAGATTCAATGCGTTGAGAATCTTGTTCAATTCTTTTGGGATGCCCTTCAGGATATAGAGGATCCTGGGTAGAGACACCACCTCTAGTTGTTACTTCATAAGCATGTTTCTCTTTAGAATTATTTTTTAATAAGTCATTTTGCACTTTAGTGAGTTGATCAATTTGAGTTTGAACCATTTGAAAATGTTTAACAAGCATCTTAACATCATTGGAGGTTCTCTCCACAATATCATGCAAATTGCTAATAGCTTGAGAATTTTCCATTAGATGATTCTCTACTCTCATATAAAAATTTTCTTGCTTAACAATATAATTATCAAACTCATCTAAGCATTGAGCAGGAGGTTTTGAATACGGAATATCTTCCCTAGTAAAGCGCTGAAGGGAGTTTACCTCAATCATGGATGAAGGGGGAATTATCTCACATATATCTTCTATGGGAGGTAGATTCTTCACATCTTCAGATTTAATACCTTTCTCCTTGAGAGACTTCTTGGCTTCCCTCATATCTTCATCATTCAATTTAATTAAACCCCTCTTCTTCAATATTGGCGTTGGAATTGGTTCAGGCGTAGTCCAATCATCATGATTCCGGCCTATTTTAGCCAATAATTCTTCAGACTTCGTCCGGAGTTCTTTTCCCGAAAACACAACCAGCACAACTATCCAAATATGCCCTAGACTCAATGGTTAGTCCACTATAAAATATATCAAGTAGATCATTCTTTTCTAAATCATGTCCAGGTCGAGCTCGATAAGAGAACAAAATCTTGCCCAAGCCTCAGGCAATTTCTCTTCATCTCCCTGGTCAAATCTATAAATTTTCTGTAAAGCAACATGTTGAGCACTAGCAGGAAAGTATTTTCGAAAGAAAACATCACGCAATTCAGTTGGACTTTTAATAGAACCAGGAGGCAAATTATTATACCAAGTTTTAGCATCATCCTTTAATGAGAAAGGAAAAAATTTAGCGACAAAATAAGTACGCATCTTGACATCATCAGAAAACAAGCTACTCATAGAAGAAAGTTCAATCATGTGTTCTACAAGCACTTTCTTTTTCAGTACCACAAAAGGGTGCTTTCTCTACAATAGCTATATGAGATAGATCAAGAGAAAAATCATAATCTTTATCCTTAATGCATATAGGAGATGTGGCAAATTTAGGATCAGGAGATAACTTATGTCTAACAAGTATATTGTGTGAGAAACTTTTTAATTTTACTTGCATCAGCGATAGCATTGCATCTATTAATAAAATCATCATTAAGCTCCACATAATCTTCATCAGGATCATCACTAGAATAATCAAGTTCGGGTGAATTAACGAAGTGCAGTAGCATTAGGAGTTTCAGTATTTTCAATTTGTCTAGACCTAGCAATTGTAGCATCTAGAAAGGATCCCAACGAACCACTATCATCAAGCACGTCAGAAGCATCATCAATATTATAAGAATTTTCAGATTCAGCAGAAGTACCAGCAAGTGAAGCATGTGGTGGTGAAACAAGTTTATCAATCACAGATGGTGAATCAAGAGCAGCAGAGGTACTCAGAGTTGTACCTTTTCTTGTAGTGGATGGTAATATGGCGACTTTAGGATCGCGAGTTTTACCCATGATGGAGAATTTACAGCAAACAATATCAATCCAAGTGAACTTCCAAATAAAGCTATGCTCCCCGGAAACGGCGCCAGAAAACGGTCTTGATAACCCACAAGTATAGGGGATCGCACCAGTCTTCGCGGGTAGTAAAACCCAATTTATTGATTCGACACAAGGGGAGACAAATAATACTTGAAAGCCTTAACAGCGGAGTTGTCAATTCAGCTGCACCTGGAAACAGACTTGCTCACAAGAGTTTATCAGTAGTAACAGTTTTATAGCAGTAGAAGTAGTGAAATAACAGCAGCAGAGTAACAGAGACAGCAGTAGTGATTTTAGTAAACAGCAGGATTAAAATACTGTAGGCACGGGGACGGATAACGGGCGTTGCATGGATGTGAGAAACTCATGTAACAATCAAGCAGGGCATTTGCAGATAATAATAAAACGGTGTCCAAGTACAAAGCAATCAATAGGCATGTGTTCCAATTATAGTCGTACGTGCTCGCAATGAGAAACTTGCACAACATCTTTTGTCCTACCAGCCGGTGGCAGCCGGGCCTCAAGGGAATCTACTTGGATATTAAGGTACTCTTTTAATAGAGTACCGGAGCAAAGCATTAACACTCCGTGAACACATGTGATCCTCACATCACTACCATCCCCTCCGGTTGTCCCGATTTCGTCACTTCGGGGCCATTGGTTCCGGACAGCGACATGTGTATACAACTTGCAGGTAAGACCATAAACAATGAATATCATGTTGAAATAATAACATGTTCAGATCTGAGATCATGGCACTCGGGCCCTAGTGACAAGCATTAAGCATAACAAGTTGCAACAATATCATCAAAGTACCAATTCCGGACACTAGGCACTATGCCCTAACAATCTTATACTATTACATGACCAATCTCATCCAATCCCTACCATCCCCTTCAGCCTACAAGCGGGGGAATTACTCACACATGGATGGGGGAAACATGGCTGGTTGATGAAGAGGCGTCGGTGGTGATGGTGGCGATGATCTCCTCCAATTCCCCGTCCCGGCGGAGTGCCGAACGGAGACTTCTGGCTCCCGAGACGGAGTTTCGCGATGTGGCGGCGCTCTGGAGGGTTTCTGGCGACTTCGACTTCTCCCCATGCGTTTTAGGTCGAAGGCGATAAGTAGTCCGAAGGAGGGCGTCGGGGGCCAACCGAGGCCGCCACACACTAGGGCCGCGCGGGTCCCTCCTGGGCCGCGCCGGCCTAGTGTGTGGGGCCCTCGGGCCCCCACCTGGCTTGCCCTTCTGGCTCCGTAAGTATTCTGGGAAAATAGGACCTTCCGCATAAATTCCGAGGTTTTTCCCGAAAGTTGAATTTCGCACAAAAACGAGACACCGGAACAGCTTCTGCTGAAAACAACGTTAGTCCGTGTTAGTTGCATCCAAAATACACAAATTAGAGGCAAAACAATAGCAAAAGTGTTCGGGAAAGTAGATACGTTTTGGACGTATCAGGAACCTGCACAACACAATCAAAGTACTTTGCCCCAACGTAACAGTGAGGTTGTCAATCTCATCGGCTTGCTGTAAACAAAAGATTAGATGTATAGTGTGGAAGATGATGATTGTTTGCGAAGAACAGTAAAGAACAATTGCAGTAGATTGTATTTCAGATGTAAAGAATAGGACCGGGGTCCATAGTTCACTAGTGGTGTCTCTCCCATAAGATAAATAGATGTTGGGTGAACAAATTACAGTTGGGCAATTGACAAATAAAGAAGGCATAACAATGCACATACATATATCACGATGAGTACTATGAGATTTAATCAGGGCATTACGACAAAGTACATAGACCGCTATCCGAGCATGCATCTATGCCTAAAAAGTCCACCTTGAGGTTATCATCCGAACCCCTTCCAGTATTAAGTTGTAAACAACAGACAATTACATTAAGTATGGTGCGTAATGTAATCAACACAAATATCCTTAGACAAAGCATCGATGTTTTATCCCTAGTGGCAACAGCACATCAACAACCTTAGAACTTTCTATCAATGTCCCAGATTTAATGGAGGCATTAACCCACTATCGAGCATAAGTACTCCCTCTTGGAGTCACAAGTATCAACTTGGCCAGAGCCTCTACTAGCAACGGAGAGCATGCAAGAACATAAATAACATATATGATAGATTGATAATCAACTTGACATAGTATTCAATATTCATCGGATCCCAACAAACACAACATGTTGATCATGATAGGCAGCTCACAAGATCTAACATGATAGCACAATGAGGAGAAGACAACCATCTAGCTACTGCTATGGACCCATAGTCCAGGGGTGGACTACTCACACATCGATCCGGAGGCGATCATGGCGATGAAGAGACCTCCGGGAGATGATTCCCCTCTCCGGCAGGGTGCCGGAGGCGATCTCCCGAATCCCCGAGATGGGATTGGCGGCGGCGTCTCTGGAAGGTTTTCCGTATCGTGGCTCTCGGTACTAGGGGTTTCGCGACGAAGACTTTAAGTAGGTGGAAGGGCAGGTCAAGGGGCGTCACGGGGGGCCCACACAACAGGGCCGCGCGGCCAGCACCTGGGCCGCGCCGCCCTAGTGTGGCGCCACCTCGTGGGCCCACTTTGTTTTTTCTTCGGACTTCTGGAAGCTTCGTGGAAAAATAGGCCCCTGGGCGTTGATTTCGTCCAATTCCGAGAATATTTCCTTACTAGGATTTCTGAAACCAAAAACAGCAGAAAACGACAGAATCGGCTCTTCGGCATCTCGTCAATAGGTTAGTGCCGGAAAATGCATAATAATGACATATAATGTGTATAAAACATGTGAGTATCATCATAAAAGTAGCATGGAACATAAGAAATTATAGATACGTTTGGGACGTATCAAGCATCCCCAAGCTTAGTTCCTACTCGCCCTCGAGTAGGTAAACGATAACAAAGATAATTTCCGAAGTGACATGCTATCATAATCTTGATCATACTATTGTAAAGCATATGAGATGAATGCAGCGAATCGAAGCAATGATGAAGATAATGAGTAAACAAATGAATCATATAGCAAAGACTTTTCATGAATAATACTTTCAAGACAAGCATCAATAAGACTTGCATAAGAGTTACTCATAAAGCAATAGATTCAAAGTAAAAGCATTGAAGCAACAGAAAGGAAGATATAAGTTTCAGCGGTTGCTTTCAACTTCAACATGTATATCTCATGGATAATTGTCAACACAAAGTAACATAACAAGTGCAATAGGTAAACATGTAAGAATCAATGCACACAGTTGATACAAGTGTTTGCTTCTAAGATAGAAAGAACGGGTAAACTGACTCAACAATAAAGTAGAAGATAGGCCCTTCGCAGAGGGAAGCATGGATTACTATTTTTGTGCTAGAGCTTTTCATTTTGAAAACAAGAAACAATTTTGTCAACGGTAGTAACAAAGCATATGTGTTATGTATAAGACATTTTATAAGTTGCAAGCCTCATGCATAGTATAACAATAGTGCTCGCACCTTGTCCTAATTAGCTTGGATTAACACGGATTATCATTGCATAGCATATGTTTCAACCAAGTGTCACAAAGGGGTACCTCTATGCCGCTCCGTACAAAGGTCTAAGGAGAAAGCTCGCATTGGATTTCTCGCTTTTGATTATTCTCAACTTAGACATCCATACCGGGACAACATAGACAATAGATAATGGACTCCTCTTTAATGCATAAGCATTCAAGAACAATTAATATTCTCATAAGAGATTGAGGATTAGTTGTCCATACTGAAACTTCCACCATGAATCATGGCTTTAGTTAGCGGCCCAATGTTCTTCTCTAACAGTATGCATACTCAAACCATTTGATCATGAAAATCGTCCTTACTTCAGACAAGACGAACATGCATAGCAACTCACATGATATTCAACAAAGGTAAAAGTTGATGGCGTCCCCAGAAACATGGTTACCGCGAAACAAGCAACTTATTAAGAAATAAGACACATAAGTACATATTCTTCACCACAATAGTTTTTAAGGCTATTTGTCCCATGAGCTATATATTGCAAAGACAAAGAATAGAATTTTTTTAAGGTAGAACTCAAGTAATGTACTTTGGAATGGTGGAGAAATACCATGTGGTAGGTAGGTATGGTGGACACAAATGGCATGGTTATTGGCTCAAGGATTTGGATGCACGAGAAGAATTCCTCTCAATACAAGGCTAGGCTACCAAGGTTTTTTGAAGCAAACTCAAGTATAAAAGGTGCAGCAAAGCTCACATATGAACATATTGTAACTATTATAAGACTTTACATTGTCTCCTTGTTGTTCAAACACCTCAACCAGAAAATATCTAGACTCTAGAGATCAATCATGCAAACCAAATTTTAACAAGCTCTATGTAGTTATTCATTAATGGGTACAAGGTACTTGATGCAAGAGCTTAAACATGATCTATATGAGCACAACAATTGCCAAGTATCAAATTATTCAAGACATTATACCATTTACCACATGCGGCATTTTCCGTTTCCAACCATATAACAATGAATGAAATAGTCCAACTTTCGCAATGAACACTAAAGATAAAGCTAAGAATATATTTGTTCATACGCAACAGCGGAGCGTGTCTCTCTCCCAAACAAAGAATGCTAGGATCCGATTTTATTCAAACAAAAACAAAAACAAAAACAAACAGACGCTCCAAGTAAAGCACATAAGATGTGATGGAATAAAAATATAGTTTCACTAGAGGTGACCTGATAAGTTGTCGATGAAGAAGGAATGCCTTGGGCATCCCCAAGCTTAGACGCTTGAGTCTTCTTAAAATATGCAGGGATGAACCACGGGGTCATCCCCAAGCTTTGACTTTTCACTCTTCTTGATCATATTGTATCATCCTCCTCTCTTGACCCTTGAAAACTTCCTCCACACCAAACTCGAAACAAACTCATTAGAGGGTCGGTGCATAATTCATATATTCAGAGGTGACATAATCATTCTTAACACTTATGGACATTGCACAAAGCTACTGAAAGTTAATGGAACAAAGAAATCCATCAAACATAGCAAAACAGGCAATGCGAAATAAAAGGCAGAATCTGTCAAAACGGAACAGTCCGTAAAGACGAATTTTAAAGAGGCACCGGACTTGCTCGGATGAAAATGCCCAAATTGAATGAAAGTTGCGTACATATCTGAGGATCACGCGCGTAAATTGGCAGATTTTTTTAAATTTTCTACAGAGACTACTGCTCAAATTCGTGACGAGCAAGAAATCTGTTCCTCGCGCAGTAATCCAAATCTAGTATTGGCTTTACTATCAAAGACTTTACTTGGCACAACAATGCAATAAAATAAAGATAAGGAGAGGTTGCTACAGTAATAACAACTTCCAAGACTCAAATATAAAATAAAGTGAGAAGTAAAATAATGGGTTGTCTCCCATAAGCGCTTTTCTTTAACGCCTTTCAGCTAGGCGCAGAAAGTGTGTATCAAGTATTGTCAAGAGATGAAGCATCAACATTACCTCGGGCTTTACGCCTACCTTTCTTATTCTTTTTCTTACTCTTTGATTTAGGGAATACATGTCTACCTCCCGGTGTAGAGGTGAATTTTAGGGTGCCTTCTCCCACATCTATAACTCGCTCCCAATAGTTTCAGCGAGGATCTTCCGAGTGTGATTTGTCATGTTCCTACACATTCAATAACAAGATAATCGGTGGATACTGTTCTTCCAAGAATGGTTGTATGCACACCCTCGGCTATTCCCTTAGGAATTATAACAGAGTTATCAATAAGGGTTATTCCTTCTCCCCCTTCAACGAGTCCCCAAAGTGTCAAAGATTCATAAATACTCTTAGGCATAAGGCAAAATTTTAACATAATATCACAATTGGCATGAAAAGTTTCACCACCTATAACAACTTTAATAGTAGGGTCCCATATTGAAGGTTCAGAGTTCACCAAAACTTGATCAAGACGGTTACGAACATAACTATAATTTTTTTCCAAGCAAGATGCACTTGTCTCAAGAGTGTTTAATCTATTATAAATGCTAATAAGAGCTGAATCAAAGTTATTAGCTGAACTATGTGATGCAACCAATTTTTTTATGGCATTAAAAGCTTGATCCCCATCGCAATGAAGGAAATCTCCTCCCACTACAGCATCCAAGGCATATCTATAGCGAATCATAAGCCCAAAATAAAAGTTACTAAGGAGCAAACTTAGAGTCATTTGAGGTTCAGCTTTACGATAAGAAAAAATTCTGGACCAAGCATCTTTAAACCTCTCCTCATCCCCTTGTTTAAAAGTGAAGACTAATTCCTCAGGTGAAGAAGTAACAGGTGCAGAGCTAGACATGGTAACAAAAGTAAAGTGCAAGTAACTAATTTTTTTGTGTTTTCAATATAGAGAACAAGAAAGTAAATAAAGTAAAGCTAGCAACTAATTTTTTTGTATTTTTGATATAAGAGCAAACAAAGCAGTAAATAAAATAAAGCAAGACAAAAACAAAGTAAAGAGATTGGATGTGGGAGACTCCCCTTGCAGCGTGTCTTGATCTCCCCAAACAACGGCGCCGAAATTTAGCTTGATGACGTGTAAAGCACACGCCCGTTGGGAACCCCAAGTGGAAGGTGTGATGCGTACGAGCAGCAAGTTTCCCTCGATAAGAAACCAAGGTTTATCGAACCAGTAGGAGTCAAGAAGCACGTTGAAGGTTGATGGTGGCGGAGTGTAGTGCGGCGCAACACCGGGGATTCCGGCGCCAACGTGGAACCTGCACAACACAATCAAAGTACTTTGCCCCAACGTAACAGTGAGGTTGTCAATCTCACCGGCTTGCTGTAAACAAAGGATTAGATGTATAGTGTGGAAGATGATGATTGTTTGCGAAGAACAGTAAAGAACAATTGCAGTAGATTGTATTTCAGATGTAAAGAATAGGACCGGGGTCCACAGTTCACTAGTGGTGTCTCTCCCATAAGATAAACAGATGTGGGTGAACAAATTACAGTTGGGCAATTGACAAATAAAGAAGGCATAACAATGCACATACATATATCATGATGAGTACTATGAGATTTAATCGGGGCATTACGACAAAGTACATAGACCGCTATCCAAGCATGCATCTATGCCTAAAAAGTCCACCTTCGAGTTATCATCCGAACCCCTTCCAGTATTAAGTTGTAAACAACAGACAATTGCATTAAGTATGGTGCGTAATGTAATCAACACAAATATCCTTAGACAAAGCATCGATGTTTTATCCCTAGTGGCAACAGCACATCCACAACCTTAGAACTTTATGTCACTGTCCCAGCATTTAATGGAAGCATGAACCCACTATCGAGCATAAATACTCCCTCTTGGAGTCACAAGTATCAACTTGGCCGAGCCTCTACTAGCAACGGAGAGCATGCAAGAACATAAATAACATATATGATAGATTGATAATCAACTTGACATAGTATTCAATATTCATCGGATCCCAACAAACACAACATGTAGCATTACAAATAGATGATCTTGATCATGATAGGCAGCTCACAAGATCTAACATGATAGCACAATGAGGAGAAGACAACCATCTAGCTACTGCTACGGACCCATAGTCCAGGGGTGGACTACTCACACATCGATCCGGAGGCGATCATGGCGATGAAGAGACCTCCGGGAGATGATTCCCCTCTCCGACAGGGTGCCGGAGGCGATCTCTTGAATCCCCCGAGATGGGATTGGCGGCGGCGGCGTCTCTGGAAGGTTTTCCGTATCGTGGCTCTCGGTACTGGGGGTTTCGCGACGAAGATTTTAAGTAGGCGGAAGGGCAGGTCAAGGGGCGTCACGGGGGGCCCACACAACAGGGCCGCGCGGCCAGCACCTCGGCCGCGCCGCCCTAGTGTGGCGCCACCTCGTGGCCCCACTTTGTTTCCTCTTCGGACTTCTGGAAGCTTCGTGGAAAAATAGGCCCCTGGGCGTTGATTTCGTCCAATTCCGAGAATATTTCCTTACTAGGATTTCGAAACCAAAAACAGCGAGAAAACAGACAATCGGCTCTTCGGCATCTCGTCAGTAGGTTAGTGCCGGAAAATGCATAATAATGACATATAATGTGTATAAAACATGTGAGTATCATCATAAAAGTAGCATGGAACATAAGAAATTATAGATACGTTTGGGACGTATCACTTGCTGACTAGACTCTCACAGAGTATCTTGGCAAGCACTTGGTAAGAGTAGTACATCGTTGAGATGAGTGGAGGAGCATGTGTAGGCTATGGAGGGTAGAAGAATGCAATGTTACCGTGAGTGAATGGTTCCTAACTGTGGATATGAAACCCATGGGCATGGCCACTACCAAACCCCATTGCTTGACAGAAGTCAAGGTAGTTGCAAGAATACTTCTCCTTCCCAGTCATCCAAGTCATAGTGCGAACAGGGTCATCATGGAAAAAGACTGTGCAATGGAACGGACGGACAAGAATCGGGCAATACTCCCCAAGAACCTTAAAGTTTATAGGATTCAAGCATACTAGATCAAGAAGTCCCATCTTCTGCAAAATGTCAACCACAAAGCGGTACTTAGTGGCATGGAACATGAGGAGCTCTTCCATGTTGATGGCCTTGGGCTGCACAATGATGCCATTCCTCATGAGCTCCGGACAGTTGTAGGACTCATCCCAGATGGTTGCCTGAGTGTTGGTCCAGAATTCCCTGTCACCACCGGGGTAGATTCTATCCTCGAAACGATAGGGATTTTCCTCTTTGAGTCTCCTCCAACCTGCAATTTGAACTGTACCAGTATTGAATTTTGGCGGCTTCTCTACAAGATCATCATCTGGAACTATATCTTTGCGTTTCCTCTTCTTCGCTGTTGTCTTGCTCCGACCTCCAGCAGAACTGCCCGGACCACTGCTGTGAGTTGCTTTGATAGGCATAGGAGTGCTTGTACGACATGTACCCAACTTAAAACAAAAACCATCATGGTGGCACACGACTATGGAAAGAGTAAATGGAGCAACACCTCGTGCTCAATTGATGCTATGTAGAAATAATAAATAGTAGATGTATCATGAGACAAATCCTGAGAGTGTTTCATAGGATTTGCTAGCTTCGGATAGCACATCATTCATCATCATCTATTCCTTATGGTGTAAAAAGTATAAAGTTTAGACACAAATTTACATATCCTGCCAAAGTGAATCAATGTGATCATCAATTTCTGTGACTGAATGTTTCTGCCTTTTCCTCTTGTACCACATGATCTTTTCCTCATAGAGAAGGCACATGATGTAGTGGTGAATGATCGATAAGGTGAAGGTCGTGGCCACCATGCCACACTGCCATTAGGTCATCGTGCTCCTCGGTGCCAGTCGCCCAGGTGACCACCGCCAAACATGTAGAAGAGGAGAGCAGCTGAGAAAGGAGAAGGCAGCCCAGGTAACCTCACACGTCTGCCTTCACATCTTCCTCTTGTCATTCCTCTTGTCAGTTAGCAGGCTAGATAGCCAGTGACCAGCCTCGTGGCCAGGAGTACATGTACAATGGCGTGACCAAGAGCCATTCAGAAAAAGGTAGGATGGTATGAGAAATTTATTAGTGTGTTAATAATAAAAATAATAAAACCATCAGAAGCTTAGAAATTAAAAACAAAAATAGTTTGAAAGAACAAATGAATAATGCCAAGTGCAATGTGGAACAGCCAATAGTTCAGAAGTAAAAAAGCTAGGAAAAAAATTGAAAGTAGAGGAGTAGGTGAGCAAAGAATGAATCAAAATTTAAGCATTGAGGTTGGAAACATTGGACCAGGAACTAAGAGGCTTTGTAACCATGCTAGATTGTATACCATTACTCCAAGTTTCCAAAATATATTTGAGGCCTATTGTTGAATCGAAGTAATCAGTATCCATTGACATGTCTGAGTAAAAAACCATCATCGCACATAAATATGCTCCCACTTCACCGGTAGTTCAACATATATTTCCTATAAACAGTAGTACATGAAAAATCATCCCACATAACCGAGTCACAAAATCATTATCTTGGAAGTTAATCGTGTGTGAACCTAAAGGAAACATGAGAAAACAATGCAATTCAGTGTGCGAGTTGTAAGAGATCACTAACAGAGACATGATGAAATATAACTATGGACAAGTCACTAATGTGGACATGAAGAACCTGCGAACAATAATGAAATCAAACCTTGGCATAGAAGATGGAAAAGAACAGGAAAGAACACCTGCAAGCTGCATGGCCATTGTTGTTGATAACTCCATGTTGTGGAAGTCTAGAAATGTCTCACTCCGGTGGCCTTTATTTGCAGTGACATGGAGAGCATCAAAGCAACCATTTTAGTTTTTGTCAACCATCCTAATCATTGGTACAAAGTAAAGATCGGAAATCAAATCATTTTGGACCATCGTATTTTGTTTCTCCTTTTAGAGCAACCACAGAAAAATACATCATATGAACTATACACCGGGAAAAATCTGACATTAAAGTATTTCCTTATTCCTAGCGATATTATAGAGAAGTATTCTTTAGGGATTCATACAAAAAAATCATACTGTATTGTGCTATTTTGTTCCAAACTAATATAATTGGTATAAGAAATATTACTGCTTCATGTAGTATACACGTACAAAAGGATTAAGAAATTGGCACAAATAATCTGACACCAAGTTTGCAGGTAGATTAACCTACAAAACCTTCCACTGCTTAGCAGACCTATTTGACCATGTAGTCTATTTAATCTACACACTAAAAAATTAGAAGAATCATATAAATTTTGGTAGTCCAACCAAATCATTGCTGCTGAGTGATACGTCTCAAACGTATCTATAATTTCTTATGTTCCATGCTTGTTTTATGACAATACCTACATGTTTTGTTCACACTTTATATCGTTTTGATGCGTTTTCCGGAACTAACCTATTGACGAGATACCGAAGTGCCAGTTCCTGTTTTCTGCTGTTTTTGGTTTCAGAAATCCTAGTAAGGAAATATTCTCGGAATTGGACGAAATCAAGGCCCACGATCTTATAATTCCACGAAGCTTCCAGAACACCGGAGAGAGACCAGAGGGGAGCCAGGGGGGCCCCACACACCAGGGCGGCGCGGCCAAGGGGTGGGGCGCGCCCCCCTATTGTGTGGCCCCACCAGGGCCCCTCCGAGGCTGCCCTTCCGCCTACTTAAGGACTATGTCGCGAAAACCCTACACGAATAAGCCACGATACGAGAAAAGTTTCAGAGCCGCCGCCATCGCGAAGCCAAGATTCGGGGGACAGAAGTCTCTGTTCCGGCACGCCGCCGGGACGGGGAAGTGCCCCCGGAAGGCATCTCCACCGCCATCTTCACCGCCATCGCTGTCTCCATGATGAGGAGGGAGTAATTCTCCCCGATGCCGAGGGCTCTACCGTAGCTATGTGGTTCATCTCTCTCTTTGTGATCTAGTTGAATATCATCTATGTGTTACTCTGGTGATGTTATTAAAGTAGTCTATTCCTCCTCCATGATGTAATGTTGAAAGTGTGTGCATCATGAAGTACTTGGTATAGGTTATGATTGTGATCTCTTGTAGATTATGAAGTTAACTATTACTATGATAGTATTGATGTGATCTATTCCCCCTTTCATAGCTGATGTTGACAGTGTGCATGCTATGTTAGTACTCGGTATAATTGCGTTGGTCTATCATGCACTCTAAGGTTATTTAAATATGAACATCGAATGTTGTGGAGGTTGTTAACTCCGGCATTGAGGTGCTCTTGTAGCCCTACACAATTAATGGTGTTTGTCATCCAACAAGAGAGTGTAGAGTAGTTTCAGTTATGTGATCAATGTTGAGAATGTCCACTAGTGAAAGTATGATCCCTAGGCCTTGTTTCCAAACATCGAAACTCCGTTTATTTACTGTTCTGATGCATGTTTACTCGCTGCCATATTTTATTTAGATTGCTATTACCACTCATATACATCCATATTACTTGTATTTCACTATCTCTTCGTCGAACTAGTGCACCTATACATCTGACAAGTGTATTAGGTGTGTTGGGGACACAAGAGACTTTTTGTATCGTAATTACGAGGTTGCTTGAGAGGGATATCTTTGACCTCTACCTCCCTGAGTTCGATAAACCTTGGGTGATTCACTTAAGGGAAACTTGCTGCTGTTCTACAAACCTCTGCTCTTGGAGGTCCAACACTGTCTACATGAATAGAAGCGTGCGTAGACATCACCGAGTATAGACCAGGAATCAATTCACTATATATGCACTAATATTTTGTTTCCATTTGACGGCACTGTAAAATACAACATATGTACCATATAAAAATGTTTACTTCATGACATTTCCAGCTATACTAATGCCAAGGTCTTGTCTGTGAGAAATGTGTATTTTCACACTTGTATAAATGCGAACAAACAAATAATAATGATTGTACAAACTCTGCACCGAAGACACACAATTAGAGCTCCTTGGACAATAGCCTTCTCAATCCACCTTGCCCACCCTTATAATTATATAACTATGAATTTTTGAAACCACTCTGGCGTATGTATTGCAAATGAGGTAGGAAAATTAAAGACCAAGAGAGGCCGCCAAAACATCAATCGAATCACGACAACTCTAGATTAGGGACTGCTTCATTAAACACTAACCAAACAGAGATATCTGAGGAAATACTTAATGCTAGGAAATCATTCACACAACTTGTTCAGAAATATCTTGGAACAAAATCAAACCTTACAACGTTGTGGTGTGGATCCTTGCATTGCGCCACTGGAGATGTACAGAACAAAGAACACAAACACCTGAGCAATTGTTGAAGATTAAGCCGATTGATGATCTATAGGACAATTGTTGTTGGCTCATTGAAAGGTGGGTCTCTCGACAATAAGCCATAGCAACAGTACCTATTTTTGAGTGCCTCAATTTCGGATGGATCTCTTCGTTAAAAATCGAGCTTGATCACCATAAAGAAACCTGGAGAAGCAGATTCAGTTGTCATGCATATATCTTTGATGGTCGTAGGCACCCTAGACTGAAGTAAATATTGGACAAAATGACCAAATTCTATAGCACAGAGCCTAGACACACAGAAAAATGCAACATGGGTAAAATACATATACTGAGAGTTTCAACAAAAGAATGCTCACTTCTGCACAGAATCACCTCAGCCTTAAGGAAGAGACAACCATTGTAATACTTCATGTTGTCAAGTCAAAGCATAATGCCAAAGAATGAGTACCATGATTGCGATAATCAAATAAATTAAGCATGCGGGGTGTGGATGTACACCCTCAACATGCAAGTTCCAGACAGTTGCTTGCCTATTCCTAATCCTAAAAAAGCTAACACACCTGAAATAACCATATACATCATAAATGAATCTGAAAAGGGATTGAACGGGGGAGCCATGTAAAGATTGGAGGAGATGGTAAGTGACGCTAGGAGGAACTGATCTCACTTGGGGCGATGAGGACGAATGTGCCGGACATGTGGCCTGCACCGACGCACTGGTGGGGATGAAGATGCCGGCGTGGCGACCCGGTTAGTGTAAGGGAGGAGCTAGCGTCGGGCGCTGGGTGTAGCAGCAACGGTGGGAGAGGTGCAGGACGAGGGATGTGCTAGCGGCGACGTCTCGGTGGATGGCACCGGCGGTCGCTCGGGCGGAACGTGTGCAGGAGATGGAGGGGACTCCAGAGGCAGGCCACAGCGGCGGTGATGCAGGCGAGGATGCGGACAGACGGGAAAGGGGCTTCTAGCGGCTAGGGTTTCACCGTTGTCGTTTTATCCGATGCGGTAAGGTATTCAACGACGATGATCGCGAGCTAACTCAATCTGACGGCCCAGACTGCAAGCGCGCTGAGACCAGCAACAAATGGCCAAAGGTGGGAACTCACGCGCGATGTGGGTCTTTTTTTATGCGAGAGAGGGGTCTTGGGGGGTCGTACAAACTCTGCACCGAAGACACACAATTAGAGCTCCTTGGACAATAGCCTTCTCAATCCTCCTTGCCCACCCATATAATTATATAACTATGAATTTTTGAAACCACTCTGGCGTATGTATTGCAAATGAGGTAGGAAAATTAAAGACCAAGAGAGGCCGCAAAAACATCAATCGAATCGCGACAACTCTAGATTAGGGACTGCTTCATTAAACACTAACCGAACAGAGATATCTGAAGAAATACTTAATGCTAGGAAATCATTCACACAACTTGTTCAAAAATATCTTGGAACAAAATCAAACCTTACAACGTTGTGGTGTGGATCCTTGCATTGCGCTACTGGAGATGTACAAAACAAAGAACACAAACACCTGAGCAATTGCTGAAGATTAAGCCGATTGACGATCTATAGGACAATTGTTGTTGGCTCATTGAAAGGTGGGTCTCTCAACAATAAGCCATAGAAATAGTACATGTTTTTGAGTGCCTCAATTTTGGATGGATTTCTTCGTTAAAAATCGAGGTTGATCACCATAAAGAAACCTGGAGAAGCAGATTCAGTTGTCATACATATATCTTTGATGGTCGTAGGCACCCTAGACTGAAGTAAATATTGGACAAAATGACCAAATTCTATAGCACAGATCCTAGACACACATAAAAAC
>NC_061514.1:126491960-126586893 GCF_022539505.1 Lolium rigidum
AAAAGCGCTTATGGGAGACAACCCATGTTTTTACTACAGTACTTTGTTTTATATTTGTGTCTTGGAAGTTGTTTACTACTGTAGCAACCTCTCCTTATCTTAGTTTTATGTTTTGTTGTGCCAAGTAAAGTCTTTGATAAGAAAAGTAAGTACTAGATTTGGATTACTGCGCAGTTCCAGATTTCTTTGCTGTCACGAATCTGGGTCTATCTCCCTGTAGGTAGCTCAGAAAATTACGCCAATTTACGAGCATGATCCTCAGATATGTACGCAACTTTCATTCAATTTGAGCATTTTCGTTTGAGCAAGTCTGGTGGCCTAATAAAATCCATCTTTACGGACTGTTCTGTTTTGACAGATTCTGTCTTTTATTTCGCATTGCCTCTTTTGCTATGTTGGATGAATTTCTTTGATCCACTAATGTTCAGTAGCTTTATGCGATGTCCAGAAGTGTTAAGAATGATTGTGTCACCTCTGAACATGTGAATTTTTATTATGCACTAACCCTCTAATGAGTTGTTTCGAGTTTGGTGTGGAGGAAGTTTTCAAGGGTCAAGAGAGGAGTATGATGCAATATGATCAAGGAGAGTGAAAGCTCTAAGCTTGGGGATGCCCCGGTGGTTCACCCCTGCATATATTAAGAAGACTCAAGCGTCTAAGCTTGGGGATGCCCAAGGCATCCCCTTCTTCATCGACAACATTATCAGGTTCCTCCCACGAAACTATATTTTTATTCGGCCACATCTTATGCACTTTGCTTGGAGCGTCGGTTTGTTTTTGTTTTTTGTTTTGTTTGAATAAAATGGATCCTAGCATTCACTTTATGGGAGAGATACACGCTCCGCTGTTGCATATGGACAAATATGTCCTTAGGCTCTACTCATAGTATTCATGGCGAAGTTCATCTTCGTTAAATTGTTATATGGTTGGAATTGGAAAATGATACATGTAGTAACTCTAAAATGTCTTGGATAATTTGATACTTGGCAATTGTTGTGCTCATGTTTAAGCTCTTGCATCATATACTTTGCACCCATTAATGAAGAAATACTTAGAGCTTGCTAATTTGGTTTGCATATTTGGTTTCTCTAGAGTCTAGATAACATCTAGTATTGAGTTTTGAACAACAAGGAAGACGGTATGGAGTCTTATAATGTTTACCATATGTCTTTTATGTGAGTTTTGCTGTACCGTTCATCCTTGTGTTTGTTTCAAATAACCTTGCTAGCCTAAACCTTGTATCGAGAGGGAATACTTCTCATGCATCCAAAATCCTTGAGCCAACCACTATGCCATTTGTGTCCACCATACCTACCTACTACATGGTATTTATCCGCCATTCCAAAGTAAATTGCTTGAGTGCTACCTTTAAAATTCCATCATTCACCTTTGCAATATATAGCTCATGGGACAAATAGCTTAAAAACTATTGTAGTATTGAATATGTACTTATGCACTTTATCTCTTATTAAGTTGCTTGTTGTGCGATAACCATGTTTCGGGGACGCCATCAACTATTCTTTGTTGGATATCATGTGAGTTGCTATGCATGTCCGTCTTGTCCGAAGCAAGAGAGATCTACCACCTTCATGGTTGGAGCATGCATGTTGTTAGAGAAGAACTTTGGGCCGCTAACTAAAGCCATGATTCATGGTGGAAGTTTCAGTTTGGACATATATCCTCAATCTCATATGAGAATAATAATTGTTGCCACATGCTTATGCATTAAAGAGGAGTCCATTATCTGTTGTCCATGTTGTCCCGGTATGGATGTCTAAGTTGAGAATAATCAAAAGCGAGAAATCCAAAATGCGAGCTTTCTCCTTAGACCTTTGTACAGGCGGCATGGAGGTACCCCATTGTGACACTTGGTCAAAACATGTGCATTGCAAAGATCCGGTAGTCCAAGTTAATTAGGACAAGGTGCGGGCACTATTAGTATACTATGCATGAGACTTGTAACTTGTAAGATATAACTTTCATAACTCATGTGCTTTATTACTACCGTTGACAAAATTGTTTCATGTTTTCAAAATAAAAGCTCTAGCACAAATATAGCAATCGATGCTTTCCTCTTTGAAGGACCATTCTTTTTACTTTTATGTTGAGTCAGTTCACCTATTTCTCTCCACCTCAAGAAGCAAACACTTGTGTGAACCGTGCATTGATTCCTACATACTTGCATATTGTACTTGTTATATTACTCTATGTTGACTATTATCCATGAGATATGCATGTTACAAGTTGAAAGGAACCGCTGAAACTTAATCTTCCTTTGTGTTGCTTCAATACCTTTACTTTGATTTATTGCTTTATGAGTTAACTCTTATGCAAGACTTATTAATACTTGTCTTGAAGTACTATTCATGAAAAGTCTTTGCTATATGATTCACCTGTTTACTCATGTCATCACCATTGTTATGATCGCTGCATCCACTACATATGTTTACAAATAGTATGATCAAGGTTATGATGGCATATCACTTCGAAATTATCTTTGTTATCGTTTTACCCGCTCGGGACGAGCGGAACTAAGCTTGGGGATGCTTGATACGTCTCCGACGTATCGATAATTTCTTATGTTATATGCCATATTATTGATGATACCTACATGTTTTATGCACACTTTATGTCATATTAGTGCATTTTCCGGAACTAACCTATTAACAAGATGCCGAAGTGCCGGTTCTCGTTTTCTGCTGTTTTTGGTTTCAGAAATCCTAGTAACGAAATATTCTCGGAATTGGACGAAACGAAGACCCGGGGCCCTATTTTTCCACGGAGCTTCCGGAAGACCGAAGAACACACGAAGTGGGGCCACGAGGTGGCCAAGCTATAGGGCGGCGCGGCCCAAGCCCCGGCCGCGCCGACCTATAGTGTGGGCCCCTCGTGACGCCCCTTGACCTGCCCTTCCGCCTACTTAAAGCCTCCGTCGCGAAACCCCGATGCGAAAAACCACGATACGGAAAACCTTATCGAGACGCCGTCGCCGCCGATCCCATCTCGGGGGATTCGGAGATCTCCTCCGGCACCCTGCCGGAGAGGGGATTCATCTCCCGGAGGACTCTACACCGCCATGGTCGCCTCCGGAGTGATGAGTGAGTAGTTCACCCCTGGACTATGGGTCCATAGCAGTAGCTAGATGGTTGTCTTCTCCTCATTGTGCTTCATTGTTGGATCTTGTGAGCTGCCTAACATGATCAAGATCATCTATCTGTAATACTCTATGTTGTGTTTGTCGGGATCCGATGGATAGAGAATACCATGTCATGTTAATTATCAAGTTATTATACATGTGTTTTTTATGATCTTGCATGCTCTCCGTTTCTAGTAGAGGCTCTGGCCAAGTTTTTACTTTTAACTCCAAGAGGGAGTATTTATGCTCGATAGTGGGTTCATGCCTGCATTGACACTGGGACGATGACAGAAAGTTCTAAGGTTGTGTTGTGCTGTTGCCACTAGGGATAAAACATTGGCGCTATGTCCAAGGATGTAGTTGTTGATTACATTACGCACCATACTTAATGCAATTGTCTGTTGTTAGCAACTTAATACTGGAGGGGTTCGGATGATAACTCGAAGGTGGACTTTTTAGGCATAGATGCAGTTGGATGGCGGTCTATGTACTTTGTCGTAATGCCCAATTAAATCTCACTATACTTATCATGTCATGTATGTGCATTGTTATGCCCTCTCTATTTGTCAATTGCCCGACCGTAATTTGTTCACCCAACATGCTTTTATCTTATGGGAGAGACACCTCTAGTGAACTGTGGACCCCGGTCCATTCTTTTAATACTCGAAATACAAATCTGCTTGCAATACTTGTTTTACTTGTTTTCTCCGCAAACAATCATCTTCCACACAATACGGTTAATCCTTTGTTACAGCAAGCCGGTGAGATTGACAACCTCACTCGTTTCGTTGGGGCAAAGTACTTTGGTTGTGTTGTGCAGGTTCCACGTTGGCGCCGGAATCTCCGGTGTTGCGCCGCACTACATCCCGCTGCCATCAACCTTCAACGTGCTTCTTGGCTCCTCCTGGTTCGATAAACCTTGGTTTCTTTCTGAGGGAAAACTTGCTGCTGTGCGCATCATACCTTCCTCTTGGGGTTGCCCAACGAACGTGTGAAATACACGCCATCAGCGAGTCACACCAGGAGCAAGAGAAAGATTTTATTCTGAACAACTAATTTGAATTTGTATGAACAATTTGTATTGGGGTTCCCTTTGTATTGGCGATCCCTTTGTGTTGAACAATTTGTATTGGGATTCCCTTTGTATTGAGGATGCCTTTGTGTTCAACAATTTGAATTTGTATGAACAATTTGAATTTGTATGAACAATTTGTATTGGGGATGCCTTTGTGTTCAACAATTTGAATTTGTATGAACAATTTGTATGCCACATTTAAGCCACATTTATCATTTTCTCTAGGGTTTAGGGTTTTAGGGTTTTAGGGTTCAATTCAAAATAATTCAAGACATGGTGGAACCTTCCCATGGAGCCTTGTTATGTTACCTACAACCTAGAGAAATAATAATGGAAAAGGAAATATAGAGATATGAAGTTTTTATGCCAAAAGCTTCAAAACCACTTCCTAGTCCATGAGCTACTAGATATGAAGATGCGGGGCTTTCTGCTCAATACACCTCCCAAATACCCACTATGCTTACAAACTTTGTCCAAATGAGTCCAAATTCGTCACACTTGTGTATCTTTGAGTTGCAAACAATATCTAGTCGGCCAAAATGTAATATATTGTTGAAATAACACAATTTTATAATTTTTATGCCAAAAGCTTCAATTTCCCTTAGTCCCTTTATTATTTGGGTGCCCCTGTTTTACTTAGTGTTACTCAGTTTTCCCCCTCCGGGCCCACTTGTTTTACTCAGTCCTACTCAGTTTTGCCCTTCCGATAAACATTTCCTCACTTTTCCCCCTCTTAGTTCTACTAATTTTCCTAACTTGTACTCACTGGCTGATCTCTGATTGGTCGAGATGTATGTCACACGGATCTTGGTTGGTTGAAAGCTCAACGAACACTTGCACCGTTCGATCATTTATGATCGGACGGCCTGTATCTCTCTCTCTACCACGATGGACGCATACGGAGACAAGAGCAGAGCACATACCTACCAACCCTGGCAGTCGCATATTCCAGTCACATCTTCCTCTCTCGTATTTTCTCTCTTACTCCGGCGGTCGCGGCGGCGCGGATCTAACCGTGCGTGCGGCGGCGTGCGGCGGCGCGGATCTAACCGTGCGTGCGGCGGCGTGCGGCGGCGCGGATCTAACCGTGCGTGCGCCGTGGATCTAAGAGTGCCGGTGAGGATCTGACCGTCAGAAATAGTTGAAATGTCTCTCTCTGTCTCACTTTCGATTCTATTCTCAGATCCGTTGAATGATAAAGAACACCAAGACGGCGGCCGTGCCGGCAGGTGGTCATCGATGCCACGAACATTGAAGCCATCGCCTACAACATCGCTTCGACGGCGCAGACCCAGCCTTCAATGTCGGAGCCTGTTGATGTCTCACTTCCGGTGCCGAGAGTGTGAATCGATGCCAAGACGATTGAAGCCATCGTCTACAACCGCGCTGCAAAGCCGCCGATCCAGCCCTCCGCAGATCCATCGCTGATGAAGTACACCAAGACAGTGGCGGTTCCGACAATGGTCATCGATGCCACGAACATTGAAGCCATCACCGATAACATCGCTTCAACGGCGGATGGCGCAGATGACCACCCCTCAGCCGCCCGTCGTCCCGGCCTTTCTTGCCCATCGCTGCGCGGCCGTGTTCGACGCCGCAAATTGGGATAAATTATGATAAATTTGTATTTTTCAATTTCCAATTGGGATAAAATTGTTCGAACTACTACCTCCGTCTCAAAAAAAGCTTCTCCACGTTCTTGATGTGTCCATGTACATCCGTATGTATGATTTGAATTCTATCCCAACTTGATTGGGAAGATATTGATATGTATTTGATCCGGAGGCTGGTACATGCTTTCACTTTTGGGATCCCTTCACTTTTATAAAATGTTCATGCATGCTAAAATTATCGTGCGCATTACTTACCACAAATAGGAAATTGTACACCAAAATACGAGTGCTTAGAGCCACAACAAAATACAATGGTTAGAGCCATCTACCGAATAACAATTCTATACTAAATCGTCTACCGGAACCACATAACTGCTAGGACAGGGATGACACCTAATAAAACTGCACGAGATGAATCTACTTTTCTCCTCTCCCATCACTTTAAGTTCATGTTCTAGATTTTCTACCACTTGATCAAATACGGCAAGATCTGTCTCAACTCTCAACTTCTCCTTGCGAATAAGCTCTGAATTCTTCTTTTCTTCCTCCACAATACGCTTCAGCTCGAATATCATCAGGTTTTTACGGGCCAATTCATCACCTAAATTGGCCACCTTCTCCTCCAAATCCATCCTCCGGCTACACCACTCGGGTTGATTCATCTTGGTATGCAATGTACCATGGATCATCGGCTTGCTCGGCTAACTCGTAACAATAATGGAAAAAAGAACAACTGAAATCACTCCAACAGGCCATGGCGGAACTTCAAATTCAACGGTAGTACGAGAGCTGAAGCTAGATACCCGCACTTCCGACGAGGTAGGAGAAGTAGAACGTGGCCACGACATGATCGAATCGCCACCCTCGCCGGTGTACCCGCTACGACCAGACATTGAGGACTATTTCGTACCTGCAAACTCCAATAAATTACGGGAAACGAATCGATTAGGGGGCGGGGGAGGCAGAAGCGGAGGTCTTACCAAGCTATACCAATTGGTGCGCGGAACAAATCCCGGTCGTCGTGGGCGGCGGATCTGCTTGCGGCGGACTTTCCTGCGGTGGGTACAATGCGTGCGGACGAAAGAAGTGTTGGAGCCGTGGTTGACGTGCAGCGCCGCAGTTCGTCCGACGCCACCGGGGGACAGAGCCGGCGGCACGACGAGGCGCCGGTGATGGCTGCTCCGTCCGACGGTGGGGAACGAGCTGCCAGCGGTTATCCGGTCTAGCTTAAGAATAATTAATTAGCGAACTTGTTGCTTCTCTCTATGATATTCTCTAAAGACATATATCAGAGCGGCAATATGTGAGTTTTCCTGAAAAATAGACGACCCCACTGGTCATTGGCTGCGGAGGCCCCACAGAGCGGCAATATATGATTTTCTCTAAATAAATAGACGACCCCACTGGTCATTGGCTGCGCAGGCCCCACAGAGCGGCAATATATGATTTTTTTCTCTCTAAATAAATAGACGACCCCACTGGTCATTGGCTGCGGCAGCCCCACAGAGCGGCAATATGTGTCTTTTCCTGAAAAATAGACGACCCCACTCGGTCATTGGCTGCGGAGGCCCCACGGAGCGGCAATATCTGATTTTCTCTAAATAAATAGACGACCCCACCGGTCATTGGCTGCGGCAGCCCACAGAGCGGCAATATATGTGAGTTTTCCTGAAAAATAGACGACCCCACTGGTCATTGGCTGTGGAGGCACCACAGAGCGGCAATATATGAGTTTTCCTGAAAAATATACGACCCCACTGGTCATTGGCTGCGGCAGCCCTATAGAGCGGCCCCATTTGTCATTGGCAGCACCGCGTATAAAATCATGAAATAAAACGGCCCACACGTCAGCGATAGATGGATGGCTGCTCCGACGTGTCTCCCCGACCCTACCCGTTGGGGAGGAGCTGCCCCTGTGCGGCCCCACCCGGTCGGACTAACGGTCAAGGCCTCTGACCTGACGGCTACCGGCCGTTCCAGCACTTGTGCGTGTTTCAAACTAGAGGAGGGGAAAACTGAGGAAAAACTAAGGGACTGGGGAAAACTGAGTACAACTAACGAACCAGGGGCACGAAACTAGAAATCCCTTGATTTTATTTGTACACCTATTGCTCCACCTGGTCCTGAAGCAGCTTTCTATGAAATGAAACCTGCCTTTGTTAAATCTTGTTACGAAAGAGCAATTTTCTGGTGTTAGTACTGATGATGCTGCTTCTCACCTTAATAATTTTGTTGAAATTTGTGAGATGCAAAAGTATAAGGATGTAGATGGTGAAATTATTAAACTGAAATTGTTTCCTTTCTCTTTGAGAGGGAGAGCTAAAGAATGGTTGCTATCTTTGCCTAGAAATAGTATTGATTCTTGGGTTAAATGCAAAGATGCTTTTATTGGAAAATATTATCCTCCTGCTAAGATTATATCTTTGAGAAGTGACATAATGAAATTTTAGACAATTTGATAATGAACATGATGCTCAAGCTTGGGAAAGAATGAAATCTTTGGTAAAGAATTGTCCCACTCATGGACTGACTACTTGGATGATCATTCAAACATTTTATGCAAGATTAATTTTTCTTCAAGAAATCTTCTGGATTCAGCTGCTGGAGGTACCTTTATGTCCATTACTTTGGGGGCTGCAACAAAACTCCTTGATGATATGATGGTAAATTATTCTAAATGGCACACCGAGAGAGCTCTACAAGGTAAGAAGGTAAATTCTGTTGAAGAAACCTCCTCTTTGAGTGATAAGATTGATACCATTATGTCTATGCTTGTTAATGGTAAAGCACATGTTGATCCAAATAATATTCCGTTAGCTTCTTTGGTTGCTCAAGAAGAGCATGTTGATGTGAACTTCATTAAAAACAATAATTTCAACAACAATGCTTACATGAATAATTTTGGTAGTAACAATTATAGGCCATATCCTTCTAATAATGGTAATGCTTATGTAAATTCTTATGGTAATTCCTACAGCAACAATAAAAGTGCACCCTCTGATCTTGAAGTCATGCTTAAGGACTTTATTAGTAAACAAACTGCTTTCAATAAATCCGTTGAGGAAAAGTTTGGCAAAATTGATGTTCTTGCTTCTAAAGTTGATAGCCTTGCTCATGATGTTTAATTTCTTAAATTAAAAGTTATGCCTCATTATTTTAAAGAAATTAAAACTTTGAATACCATTCAAGTTAGAATTTATGATAATGTTAGGTGGCGGAATTGCATGCTAGGTGGGAAAGAGAAGATAAAATTGCTAGAAATAATAATATGACTAAAGTTGTACCATTACCACCACTAGTAATACTGAAGTCTCAAATGCTAGCAAACCTCCTACTATTAATGGTAAAATAATTGGTGTAGGAAAAGTGCCCACTCCTACAAAATTGTCTAGAACCACTGAAACTGTTTCTGATAAGTGTGCTGAAATTTTTGGGGTATGGGAGACAATAGTCATTTTACCTTTGATAATAATGACTTTGATTTTGATGATTGCAATATCTCTGAAGTAATTAGGTTCTTACAAAATCTTGCTAGAATTCCTCATGCCAGTGCTCTAAATACGGCTTTCACGAAACATATTACAAATGCTCTCATGCAAATTAGAGAAGAGAAATTAAAATGTGAAGCTTCTATTCCTAGAAAGTTAGAAGATGGCTGGGAGCCCATCATTAAGATGAAAGTAGATGATTTTGATTGCAATACTTTATGTGATCTTGGTGCAAGCATTTCCGTTATGCCTAGAAAAATCTATGATATGCTTGATTTGCCACCGTTAGAACAATGTTATTTGGATGTTCATCTTGCTGATATTGCTACAAAGAAACCTTTGGGGAGAGTTAATAATGTTCTTATTATGGTTAATAATAACTTTGTCACTGTTGATTTTGTTGTTTTGGATATTGAATCCAATGCTTCTTGTCCAATTATTCTGGGAAGATAGTTTCTTAGAAATGTTGGTGCTGCTATTGATATGAGAGATGGGATTATTAAATATCAATTCCCACTCAATAAAGATATAGAACACTTCCCTATAAAAATAAAGAAGTCACCTTTTGATTCTATTATTAGGACAAGTTATGATGTTGATGCTTCTTCACTTGAAAATACTTGATGCTAGCTCTAATTCTGCGACTAGCTCGAAGGCGTTAAAGAAAAGCACCCTTGAGAGATAACCCATGTTTATTTATATATTTTCTTTTGTTGAGTCTTGGAAGTTATTACCTCTATAATAACCTCTTCTTATCATTTTTATTTCGTTTTTGTGCCTAGAATAGCTTCTAATAGGAAGAAAGTAAGATTTAGAGAAGTTGTTGTCCTGAAACAGATTTTGTGTTGTCACCATAAAAATTTGTATTCCTAGCCAGAATGTAATTTTGTATTCCTAGTACTGCGTTTAGCTCTTGTTTTTCCACTCGTATTTTGTTTGGAGCTTGTTAGTTTTATTTAGTTAGGTATGATTAGCTATCTGGTCTTTATTTATTATTATCTATGAGAGTTGTTTCAAATAAGTTGATTGGTGTTGGAGACGAGTAAAATGTTTCATGCTTATAGTGATGCAAAAGAAAGCTTGTCTAGACTATGGCATGGATTTTGGCATGTCATGTTGGATGTTATTCTTATCATATGCTTAGTAGTTATTTTTGTAGCATGACTTGTCTCAAATAGCTGAGAGTGCATAATGTGCCATTGAAAGAATCATGTTTTGTGTCCATCATAAAAAGCATAATATTGTGGTATTCTCCTTTGATGCTTTATTGGGTTGACTTGGCACATGTTTACATCATGTATGACTACAAAGCAGTCAACTAAAGATTCTATGATCATTTAGTTTTTGACTTGTGATATCACTTTATGCTTTGATTAATAATGTTTTGTCGCTATGCATGATTATGGCCATTATTGCTCTCTTAGTTGGTCGCTCTGAGTCTTTTGCTAACCTTCGTCTGTACTAAGTATGAGATCTACTCGTGCATCCAACCACCAAAAACCAAAGTGCCAATAGTGTCCTCCATACATACCTATATGTGGTATTTCACTGCCACTCTAAAGTGAACTGCTTGTGTGATACCTTTAAACCTTCAAACATTACCACATGTTTTGCGTTTTGTTTTAGCTCATGAGGAAGTATTGAATGGTTTATTGTCTTTTCATGACTTTATTTCGTGACTAGCATGAATAATGTGTTGGTCCATAATATTGCAAAAGAGCAAGGCAACTGGGTGCCCATCCTAAGTAAAAATATGAAATAAATAAACAAACAAACAAATAATGCTCCTCACATTATATACTGGAGAGATCCAAAATAATGGTGTGCATTGAAGAACTACATGGGAGCCGCTCTTGAGGTCACTATATGAAAGGATGATATATCATTTGATGCCATTCGTTGACATAGACAAGCATACCTCTCAAAATATATTTTTTCAACACTCCTATTGCATTCAAAATAAAAAGCTCTAGCACATGAGTAATCTTGCTTCCCTCCACGTGATGCAGGGCCTTTCTTTTACTTTTATGTTGAGTCTTCATCTTCTTGCTTTATGCACCAATTAAGAGAGCATAGTTGTCATTCTGAGTATAATGTGCATAGTCCCAAAATTTATTATTGATTGATTCATGATTATGATATTGCTTGTTCTTAAATTACTTGTATCTAGTCACCCTTTGAACTTTAAAGGTGTCCCGACATTTATGTTTTGCTACTTCATAAAGGACAAGCTAAGTACCGCTTTGCTATGTTTTCTCTATGCTCATAAACAAACAGTTACTTTCAATGCACAATTATTCATGATCTTTTATTTGAGTTACTTCTCATGTTATAACATAGTTTCTAAGTTCTATTGTTAGAATTATATCTATCATGCCTATGTTTAGAGTACTTTGATCCCAGCTCACAATGCTTTTATAATAACTTGATCAAGATTGTGTTGGCTTCATGTCACCTTAAAAATTATTTTTTTGTTATCACTTACCTACTCGAGGAAGAGCATGAGTTAAGCTTGGGGATGCTGATATGTTGCAAACATATCTATAATTTTTGATGCTCCATGCTTGTTTTACACCAATTTATATATGTTTTGTTTACACTTTGTTGCACATTTATACATTTTCCGGCACTAACCTATTGACAAGATGCCACAGTGCCAGTTCCCTATTTTCTGTTGTTTTGTATTTCAGAAAAGTTGTACAGGAAATATTCTCGGAATTGGACGAAACAAAAGCCGAAGTTCATATTTTATCGTAACGAATACAAAGTCCAGAGGAGAGACAGAGAGGCGCCACAGGGCAGCCACAGCATGCCATGGCGCGGGCCCACCCCTAGCCGCACAAAGGGGTGGTGTGGCCCCCTGGCGTCCACCGACCTCACCCTTCCGCCTATTTATTCACGATCTCGAGAAAAACCTAAATACCCGAGCCTCCATCCACAAAAAGTTTCGTTGCGGCCGCCATCGCCGACCCTACCTCGGGAGGGTTCTGAAGCTCTTCCCGGCACCATACCGGAGAGGGAGATCATCACCAGAGGCCTATGCATCGCCATGCCCGCATCCGAAGTGATGCGTGAGTAGTTCATCCCTGGACTACGGATCCATATATAGCAGTAGCTAGATGATTGTCTTCTCCAATTTATGCTTCATGTTTAGATCTTGTGAGCTGCATATCATGATCAAGATCATCTTTATGTAATGCTACATGTTGTGTTTGCTGAGATCCAATGAATATTGAATACTATGTTGAGATCGATTATATACTTGTCATATGTTATTCATGATCTTGCATGCTCTCCGTTGCTAGTAGATGCTTTGGCCAAGTAAATACTTGTAACTCCAAGAGGGAATATTTATGCTTGATAGTGAGTTCATGCCTCTAGTTTTCTAGAAGAGTGAAAATAACTTCTAAGATTGTAGATGTGTTGTTGCTACTAGGGAGAAAACAACAATGCTTTACCTAAGGGTAATTCTATTGTTTACTTTACACACATTGCTTAATGTGATAATCTCTTTCTGCTTGCAACTTAATACTAGAAGGGGTTCGGATGATAACCTGAAGGTGGATTATTAGTCATAGACGCAGTTGGATTATTGTCTATGTATTATGTTGTAATGCCCGAATGAATCTCATAGTAATCATCTTATCATGTATCTTATCATGTATGGTCTTTATTCTGTAAATTGCCCAACTATAATTTTGTTCACCCATCATGTTAATTATCTTTATGGAGAGACACCTCTAGTGAACTGTGGACCCGGTCCTTTCTTTTACACTGATACAATTATCATGTATGGTCTTTATTCTGTAAATTGCCCAACTATAATTTTGTTCACCCATCATGTTAATTATCTTTATGGAGAGACACCTCTAGTGAACTGTGGACCCGGTCCTTTCTTTTACACTGATACAATTATCATGTTCTGTTTACTTACTGCAAACATTATTCTCTTTAATTCCACTTCAGACAAACATCTCTTTCCACACTATACGGTTAATCCTTTGTTTTCAGCAAACCCGGTGAGATTGACAACCTCACTGTAAGTTGGGGCAAAATATTTTGGTTGTGTTGTGTGTAGGTTCCACGTTCTTCCTGACGCTGGTAGTGCGCCCTGCTACAAGTCAGCTAGCAACACCTTCAGAAGTCACGCCTTTCTCCTACTGGTCGATTAAACCTTGGTTTCTTATTGAGAGAAAACTTGCTACTGTGCTCATCATAACTTTCTCTTGGGGTTCCCAAACGTGTGCAATCTGCGCTCATCACCTACCTATGTTTCTTTGCAAATATCTGACAAAAAAAAATGACAAGTTGGCATGATCGATAATGTTTTGCTTAGAATTTATCAACATGTCATTCCTACTGATTTTATTATACTTGATATGCCTGAAGATTTATCTATCATTCTAGGAAGACTTTTTCTTGGTACTGGAGGGTAAAATGTCGATTGCACTAGTGCAAAACTTGTCTTCAACATATATGATGATCATATCATTCAATACTCCCTGAAGAAAATGGAGAGTGGTGAAAAATATGTGCCACTTGCTAAGCGTATTCAAGTGGTAAGTGCCCTTGATGATGGGAAATCAAAGGTACACATTCAAATTAAATTTTTGGTTGAATCAGTCAACCAGTTCTCATAATAAAATTATTGATGAGAGTCAACACATCCTTAAATAAATTTGTTTAATTAATTTTATATTTCTAATAAAATTCTTCTAGCTGATGTTTTGGAGAGAAAATATTAAAATAAAACTTAGTGGTGAAAGTTTGAACGGAAGAAAAGAGGAAAGAAGAAAAAGGAGAAGCTAGACGAGTCTTAACAAGTGCCAATACGGCCGTGTATGCCCGTAACGCGTGCCCATACCATAAGTCCTGATGAACTCGATTAACTCGCAAGTGAATAGTAGTTTCAGCTGTTGCCCGTGTGGTCGGGACCTTCCGGTACCGCGCTCTCGTACCAGAACGTCGACCAAAACAGAGAAGTCATTGTATGGTTAACAATCAGTGGTACGACCGGCCACCATCATACCGCGCGCCCATACCGATCCCTTGACAAAACCATCATCAGTTCACACTAAGCTTAGAGACCATCGGTAGAAACGGGCATTCCTGTACTACGCGCCCGTACCACTACCATGTATGTGATCAATACCCTAAACTGACATATCCGACGGTAACAACCACCGGTACGGGCGGGATGTGCTAGTAATGCGTGCCCGTACCGCGTGTGTCACCCCTCAAACCTATATATTGATCATTAACTTTGATTTTCCAAATATTTTGGCCACTATTCAAAATTATTCTACTATTCCGAAGCCAATAGTAGGACCTCCAAAAATGGTGGGTTTTGATGTTGTAAATAACATATAGCTTACCTATAGACAAAACAAAAATGATAAAAAAGGAATTATGTTTCAGAACTAAGCCCAATTAGGAAGTTAAGCTCGTTGCTTTTTATTTTACCAAAATTGGATCCAAGAAATTGATTTTTTATGACATGCTATTTTATTGATTTTTTATGACATGCTATTTTTTTTCCATTCATTACCTTTGCAGACCAATCGCGGGCAGGGACTGAAACAGATTTGGGTGCTAGGCTACCAAAAAAAGAGGTGTTTCAACGGCCTTTAATACTTGATTTTGGTACAATTGCAGCAAGGCAAGACAAACAAGGTCCATCGCTAGAAGGGTTCCCCACCAGGAGAACAACCACGCTTGGGAGCAATGAGGAGGCCAAAACGAGCATGAGCATCATCAATGACGTGGTGACATGGGCTGGGATGAGTACGGGCAGCAGCACTAGCACCAATAATAGTTCTACCACCAGAAGTAGTATGTACCACCAGTGCCACCGCCAGGACACTACTATGTCCGCTACGAGCAGTACAATACGTTGGTTACTCGCATGGCAACGTGGAGAACACCTTGCACAACGTGAATGCCAATGTTGCTAATCTGACTCATACCTTCACCCACTTCATGGATAAGTTCTCGACCTACTACCTGCACCACAAGCAGCCACCAAATGACGGCAATGACGAGTGAGCCAAGTTAGGCCAAAGCTAAGCTTGGGGAAGGTTAAAATCCTCCGCCCTTTTGCATTCATATATTTGTTTTCTTATTTTGATTTATTTATCCTTTTTTGTTGCATGTTTACTTTCAATTTTGCATTGATAAAAAGAAAACACAAAAAATATAGTAGCCTTTATTTTGTTTCGTACAAAGATCTCTTGGTTTGTCTTTGAATTTTCATAGGTCATTCACTTCAACTGACATAGAAATGGGAAGCATAGCATGGATATGACTTGAGTGCAAGAGCGAACAAGCGAGAGGTATACAATCCCTATTTTTATCTCTCTTGTATGTTTATTCTTGATCACATCATTATTTGTTCACTTGCACTCTAGTCGCGTTTCCCGCTTAGCTTGTTATCTTATAAACTTTTTTCCAATGCTAGTGTCACCACTTCAGTTTCGACTACTTATGAATAATGCTTTTTAGTTTGAAAAAGAACGACATTGGAATCAACTCCAATAATTTTAAGAACTTGAAAAGGCATCATTACGATGACTTTGGTGCCTTGTACTTGTCTAAAGGCTTTAATATTAGATTCAATCAATCCCATAGAGCTTAATTTTATTGACTTAATAAACACTTGTTGAAAAAGAATTGTTTGAAATAATGAATTTCTAGCGGTGGTTGAGATGTACATCGAAACTTGACTTGCTTATGGAAGTAAGATGTTGCTTTACACGGGTCTCACTTCACTTTCGCACACCATGGGACTAAAAGAACTCCTCTGGCCTTTGAACGATCAACCTAAGTTAACCTTAGATTTCGGCTATGAGTTGGTTATGCATCTGTAGTAACAATGCTATGATGAAACTTTTTTTTTTCTCGTGGGTGGTACAAGAAAAAGTTTGAAGTTAAACTCCAAAACCATGGGTGTAAAATCTCGTTTAAAATTATGCCTTGATATCATCTAACTATCAAAAATTGATGTTCTAGAAAAGCAAGGAAACTATTGGTGTTTGATAGACACAATTTTTTGAGTGGGAGTTAATGAGATTTTCTAATTGCACGTCTCTTTCGACATTACTGGAGAACCCTTAATTTGATAAAGCATTCCTTGCTAAATTTGTTTTACTCTCAATAAAAGAGAGACGCTGAAAGATTTGATTCACATGGCTAATTAAAATATTGACACTTGCTTTTGGAACTAAGATATATTTGCTAGCAAGTTACATGTGCTTAGGAAGCGAGCTTAGATTGTGAAGATGGAATAGGACATCACCTTGGACTTGTGAGTTCTTCTACCCAAGTTTTTATTTGTCGCTATTATTCTTATCACTTTGTCACTGGAGAGCGAGTAACAACTAAGCTTGGGATGTTAATTGCTCCAAATATTGACATTTTTTACCGAGGATTTTGTATTTGTTTTCACTTGGTTTCGTTGGTTTTCATCTTTCAACTAACACTAATATTGCAAAACAGCGAAACCTTGTTCTATAATGTGACTTTTAGATTCTGGACACTTTTGGAGGGATCCAAGACCATTTATGAGCTGATTGAAACAAATCGAGCGAATTAACAATTGAAGGCTTTTTTATGCGAGGCTCCATTGAATGTAATGAGCCCCGGGAGCGGCTCACCTGTATGGCCCGTCCGTACCATACGCCACCTCCTTCACATGGTCAATACAAATACTTTTCGTGAAGGAAGTATATCGATGAGAGACACAAAGCCGCCACTAACTAGCAGAGAACAGTGGAAGAAGAGATCTGAAGGAGGAGAAGAATTCCATCAACCATCTCCAAGATCTCCAACCTCTAGATCATTCATTCACTTATCATTCCCCTTGTACTGAGAGAGATATATTCACAGTTGTAAGATTAGGGTTTGAGATTTTGTTCATACTTTGGTTTGTATTTGATGCAATCTGTCTTCTTATTGTGGCTTACCATGGTAATATCGAGATGAACTCTATTTACATTATAACTATATCATTGTGCTATTCTCCTCTCATGCGCGAGTAAATCACCATAGACGTGAGAGATGTATGGGATTGGTGCGATGTTATGCGCATATATTAATTTCCATCTATTTTTGATCATCGTTGTGACTATTTTATGCAAGAAAGATTGTTTATGCTTGTGTAATGCTTATTGTCTAATTTAAGGACCCAGACAACATGATCCTGAGATCCCATAGACATGAATTTTTTTTGCTAGTGAATCAGCAACCACCGAGTGACACAGCCGATATCAAAAAGGAGCTAGTATAACTCGAGAAGTACGAGGAACCATTAAGTTTAAAGTCTTTATTTGGTCCCACGACCTTGATAGATGTGCTGATCATGGCTTGTGGTAGTAGGCAAAAAGATCATTGGAGTCGAGCAAATCTACCAAAAGGAGTCTTGATTATCACATGTGTTGCCGGCCTGCTTACATATTAATAAGAAATATTATAATCACTTACATAATTTATTCCACCTGACACATTCACATTCACTATCACCTTTTTATGTTCCCACCCATTCACTCGTCTACAGTAAACTCCAAACAACGCTCATGCTTTTTTTCTTTTATGTTATTTACTTTTACAATGTTCAATACTCAATATTCATCCATTCATACTCATCCATTTCCATCTCAATTCTTGCAGTCAATTCGCTCAAGACTAGTGACACCTTGAGTGCGACATAAATGCCTTAGATACATTTTTTCGTAAAAGCTCTTTGTTCGGATTGATATAAAAACTGGAAATAATACTTACACGAAAATGTGCTCTAACGAACCTATGCTCTTGCAGGCCATCACCTCATAGCGCCCATTTTTGTGAAAAGTAATTATGGCGGGTCCAAATTCTAAAAAAAATCAGAAAAATAGAGAACCTTCGTGAGGTATCATTTTGGGTGACCTAGTTGCAAGAAAAATTACTAACTCGAAATACAATGGTTATTCTAGAAACCGTTCACAAAATGAGCTATCTCCTACGAGGTTGTTTGACTTTTAGGGAAAATGCTTTAGATCATGATCTTCGGCATGGCATAGTTTGTTGAAACGAACTTATAATGCGCACGTGCATGGGCCTTGATACTGGTAGCAACGTTGGCTTTATGACTTATCCTTTTCTAGCCGCAGAAAACTTAGGTTTCATTTTACTAGCGATGGAACAAGTTGTTTTTTGTGAAGCATCTACGTCGAGCGCAATCTGCAATGATTCGAAACCTATGCACAAAATTAGAAGAGCACTTCCAAATTATGGTTCACAATTCACATAACTGTTGCACGTTTTTTTTTTCTTCAAATTCATGGTATTTTATACGTGTTCTCTGGCTTCTGCGAATTCATGGTATTTTAAAACTAAGCGTCATCTTTCGCTTGTTCCATATTTTTTGTAAAAATCATTTTTAAATCCACAACTTGTTATTTTACCAGAGATATGATGTCGGTTTCGTGCGGTTCCGCATGAGTGGGAGGAAAAAATAACTGTTAGAACCTGATGTCTATGCCTAGTGTCAGGGTTTGGCCTGTCAGGGTTTGGCACTAGGCAAAGCCACTCTTTGCCGAGTGTTCTATAGCGGGCACTCGGAAAAGGGTGATGCCGTCAAGGTTGCCGTCAAATGGACATGTCTTTGTGTTTGCCTAGTCTGTCTTTTCCGAGTGCTTCTGCTTTGCTGAGTGTCTTCTATGCTTTTACCGTGTATGACCTCTTTGTTGAGTGTATTTTGGCATACACTTGGAAGGTCTTTGTCGAGTACCCCGAAATAGGATACTCGACAATGCACAAAAAACATGGCAAAGAAACGTTTTTCCGTAGTGCTAGCGGTATCCTGCTGGTGTGCACATGTTATATATACTCTCTACATCTATGTACTAGGGTTCATAATTTTGTCCTCAAATAATGATTGGTTTAAAAAATTCTATGCAAAAATAGATATTAACTTCCGTAGTCATATATCAGCTCTGTTTGGTCATGGCTTGTTAGTTGGTGTTATCCTGTCATTGTTTGTTCAAAGGAATTACACAGGAATTTTGTAGGATTCTATTCCTTAGAAGTTTTCGTCTAGACATTGTTTTGTCCGTGGGATTGAAAACCATATGATATCTTTTTTTGGGCTATTTCGCATGGAAATCCACTGAAAATTTTCCCTTGGGTCTAATGTTATGGTAATTTTCCTTTTTCTCAATGACAACTACATGGCATGCACTTATTTCTTCACACTATTTTTTGTGTTTTTCATGCGGTGCAACCAAACAGGTACTAATATAGATTCGTGTGTTTTAACTTGCTGTCGGATTTCATATGACATGTCATTTTGCAAGACTAATTTTCATTTCTTATTCCTATTGATTTAGTTCGGTGGAGGGACCAATCATATATGACTGCGACAATCCGTTAATTGGCGCATGTTACTCTTTGAATCCTATTGCTATTTTGTGTGTTTCTTGCGCTGATTGTCCAGGTGTGTGCATGAACAATGTCCATCTCAACGGTGGCAGTACTAGCTTATGTCCAAGAAAACAGAAGTAGGAGATCCAGAGGGAAAGGGATATATGCCACGAAACTGGGCTAGCTAAACAAATCAAGATGAACCCTTACGAAATAAAAACTAGCAGGCGCCTTTGTGCATTCGAACACGGTTACCTGTAAATCTATATACCAATGGCAGACTGTCCCTGTTTTTCTTCAAAAGGAGTACCTAATAAGTTCAAAGCTATTCCAAGTTCTTTTTTTCTAATATTTTTTTGTAGGACTATTTGAAAGCACATTTACGCTAGGACAGAATATTTACAGGGCAAGGCAAACCAGCAGTAGATTACCGAAAGAAACTTCATACCGGATCAGCAAATGTAACTACTTAACAATCCATCTAAAAAAAAAACTACTTAACAATCCATGCATGGGGGATACCTGAAGATGGAGTACAGTGGCAAGCCCAAACCAGAAGCCGGCCAACAATAACTAACCTGATAAGTCATTGCAGAAACGAAACGCACACAAGAAATGACGCTAAGAGATGAACCAAATGTAGGGGAGGATTGGCTGCTAGCTGGGTGGGGGACACGGCTGCTAGCAAGCTAGCTAGCTCATTTTGCTCCTGCATCGATGGATCATAGCCTCAGAGACAGGTCAATCAGCTCATCGGCAAGCTCCTCGTTGCCTCTCCCCGCACCGGACGAGGCACCAGCTTCCGGAGCACCTGCGACGACGACGTGCTGACGGTGACGATACATCCACGCGTCGGCGGCGCCGGCATCTGGATCCACGGAGCGCAGCAGAATGCCGTCGTCGTCGTCGACGACGGCACCCTTACCTTGCTGGTCTCCGGGCGCAGCCGCCAGCGACAGCGCCGTGGTGGCTTCCCGGCCGCGCCTGGCCAGGTTGCGCTGCAGCTTGTGCGCGTTCTGGTGGCCGCCGAGCGCCTGCGAGCTCCTGAACTTCCTTGGGCAGTAGCAGCAGGCGAACACCGCCTGAAACCTCGGCGGCGACGACGGCGACCTCTGGAGCGACAGGCTCAGGTTGAGCCCCTCCTTCTGATCCCTGTCCATCCCGGCTCTCCCCATGCCCATCCCCATCCCCATTCCCATCCCCATGTCCATGTCACAAGCACAGCCCTCAGGTACAAAATGACACTGGAACTGGATATGCAAAATGTGGCAATCAATCAAGCAGGCGCAGCTCCCTCACACGGGGAGGTGACCATGCTATATTATGGTGCGGCCGGGGTGGATGTGGGGCTCTCTGGTCGGAGGCCAAACACAGGGCACACTCCACCCACAAGAAACATTTCGCAGTTAAAAACCAGCTGCCATGAAACTGACGGCACTCGCCTGAGACGCTGCCTGCATGCTTGCCGAGGATGGTTAATCCGCGCCTGTCTTTCCTGGCCAGTGCTCTCGCGATCAGTGACCACCCTACTCATCTACATGTCCCCGTGCCGTCTCCGCGCTAGAGCTAGCCTTTCACCTCGGAACTGTTGGATGTGTATGTGCATGCTACTGTGCTGGCTGCGCTCGCACGCAGTCGCGGTGCAGCACGGGTAGCCTTTCAACATGGCCGATGTCCTATTAGGGATGCACTAGATCGATCTATCTAGAGCTTGTTGCTACTACCAAGCGCCCTGATCGAACCGTGTAGAGACATGCATCGATCATTGCATGCATGTCTGGTCCATGTCTCTTCTCGGACATGCTTTCTAGATATCGAGTGATTTCTTTTTTTTCTTTTTACCACCCGATAAAGATCGATGGAGCAATCTAATGCGAATAGTTTCACTCTGCATTGTCATGCGCATCATAAAAGCCAAGTAAACCCAGTTCACAAAAACCAGGCTCACATAAACTGAATAAAATACGATTTGGCAAATTCTCTGTTGATTGATATTATTTTTTCAAAAAGGAGAAGCCCAGCCTCTGCATCGCACGCATCTAGCATATGTTTTTACAAAAAAAAAACAGAAGTTACAGCTCAAGTATTGCACAAAGTCGATACGTGTATCAGCATCCTAAAAAGGAGGAAAATAAAAACATGTGCCGATGCACAACATGATATCCGATTGTCAAATCGCTTGCCACACTAGTTGTATACATCCAGTGCAACTATTTCATACGGTTGCACCCATTATCCATTGTACGGGTTTTGATTCCCGGTTGTAAATTTTTATGTAGTGGAGGGCTTGTGACCACAATTCGATGGATAACAACCTTACGCAGACACGAGATATACACTTTTAGGCCCTCGGAATAGATCACCGGTAAGAACCCTACTTCATTGCGGTGGTTTTTGTATTGATGTGTGTGAGCTGCTCGTGAGTGTGAGTGGGTGGCGGCTTCCGGTGGGAAGTCGGCTGGTTGCTAGTTCATGCTTCCTGGGTAGGAACTAAGCTATGAAAGGCGGATATGGAAAAATGTCATCTCGCCTTGTTATCCTTGAGTCGAGAGACTATGTGCGGTGACCCAGCATACCACTGCATGTTGTAGTATAAAAGTCGTTGATATGATCTTCATGAAGGGACTTCTTCACAAGTATCACATCCCTTAGAGTGGTACATCAGAAACATTACAGGTCATAACACTCGAGATTATATTACAAACATAGTCTTAACAAGTTGGTATTCTCACAGGTCCGATCAGAACACCCTAAGATACTATTGAAGTACTCTTACAACTCAACATAAAGATCAAACTGATCTTAGCAACTTATTTAGGTAAGCTACTACACTGCTCGGCTCTAAGATGCTTAGGGTAAAACACTACTCCTCCGCCTCATTGTTGTCAGCTCCGTAGACTATTCCGTAGTCCACGCCTTCCACTCCTCTGGACAGATCAGGTTTCTCGTAGACCAACTCGTAGTTTCCTTCTGGTGCTCCATCGTTAGCATCCACTTCATTATCACAGTCTAGCAAGGGTGTCGAAAGAAAGTGAGTACAAAGGTACTCAGCAAGTTCAAAAGAGAAAAGGTGTTTGATGCACTAGCTACGACCGTTGATCAGAAAATCTTAGGTCAATGCATGTTTCGAAAACATTTCTTCAAAAGTTTTATTTTATTCTGAAAACTATGCCCGCCAGTTTTCACAGGTTGACCAGAACTTCATGGAGTTCATTTCCTGCCGCGTTCGTAGTTCCCTTCCCGTAACCGGGAGTGACAATCACAATTTTATACACTCTGCAGATGTGCGTTAATTTTCTCATAAGAGAACTTACCATACCAACCGAGATGCGTTTCTCGTCCACACTTCCTTGGTGTGGGGCCAGGTGTAAGATCCAAGCCAATCACTGCCTTCTCCGCAACCCTGCATACCCACCCTTTTGTCCCACTCACATATCCTCGGTAGACATCTTCCGCTCATACGACTTTACCCACGATATGCTATGGACAATCCATCAGAGACGGTAGAGTGCTCTCATCCACAAGGATGAGGATGTAAAGGGATTTCCCAACCTACTGCGGTGTTATCACAACACCCAGTCAGGCTCTATCAAGTCCGTTGATATGCAGAAGGAAAAAGATACAGCTGACTTCCCTAGAGCCGTTATAGATCTTATGGTGAACGCGATATGTACGATGCTAGAATCACTAGACGACATTGGTGATTAGTCCTAGATTAGTAGAACCCTTGCAATGGAACCTCCACCATATCAACACATACCATGGTTCCATTGCCCACCACATAGTCATATTCATAATTGGAAAAGTAACATTTTATTTTCAATGCAAGAATGATAAGTATTGTACTTTTGTGGGTAAATTGATATAAAATAAGCAAGCTAACATGAGCAAGGGTAAACTTGCCTGGTGACTGCGAGATAATGCAGTTCGATGTGTTGGATGGAACCTGGACCTCGGGTTCTATAAAGAAGCATCATTGTCCGGTAAGGACAATGTTATAATATCCAAATGATGCATGCATGGGTGTATTATTTCATGTTGAATCCCTTTCCCCGGAATATTTATTAAAATTTAGGTTTGAGTTAAATATTTTGCCTTTGGCAGTAATTTATAAGTCATTTAAATCCTTTAACATGTTTTATTTTAAAAAGAAAAGGATTTAAAAGTAATAGAATTTTCCTTTAGAAAATATTTACTTTAAATAAAGAAATAATAGAATTTTCCTCTCTTTTTGGAGATAAAAGAAATTTTGGAATATCATAATATTTCCTTCGGATGAAGCCCGGTGATCAGGGGGGTACGTGAGCACCCCCTAGCTGCTCAACACGTGTCTAACGCCATCCATTAATTCGTTAGACACGTTTGGCTGTTGTCGTTTCTATCCGACGCAGAGTAGAGAAAAGTGATTATTCATGTCCCATCGGTGCTTTATCCCTTCCACCGTCCCACACGATAGCCTCTCCACCACTCATTCTCTCTCTGGCTGGAGTAATAGCGCCGCGCGGAGAGGCCGACGAGCACGCAGCTCCGGGCACAATCTCCCGCGCGCATGGCGGCCGCCGCCCGCGCCTCTCGGAGCCCTAATCCCGCATCTCTCCTCCTACTTTTTTCTCTCTACTGAGCCCGAGATGGAGCAAGGCGGGGTAGCTCCGGCGCCTACCAGGTGAGAGAGGAGGAGAGCGGCCTCGCGTCTGGGCAGGAGGAGCAGGGGCGGCACGCGGGCTGCACGACGAGATCCGGGCCAACCTTCTGCTATCCCCCTGGATACCTGCGTCGCGGGGTGGGAAAAGATGGCACAACGGCCGCTGACCCTCCTCTCATGCTCTACATGCGGCGCGGGGTGGGGATGAAAAGCGCTCGTGGTCGACGCCCATCTCCGTTCCTCAGGGGCGGACTTGATCCCTTGCCGCTGCCCTTCCTTCCACATCGCCGCCCTTCGCCGTGGCGGCACTCGGCATCCCCCGATGCATTCTCAGCGGCAACGACGGTGGCGGCAAAGGCGGCGGCTTCGTCGGAAGGCTCATCCTCGCGTGCTCGGCGGTGGTGGCACAAGCCTCCACTTTGGCTCGGTGGCGTGTGGCCTCCCTCGATGCCTGCTCAGGCGCGACGGCGTTTTCATCGGAAGCCTCCTCCTCCCGCTCGTTTATATCAAAGGAAAATTTAAAATTTAAAATTTAAAATTCCAAGTTCATATTTAAATTCAAAAATTCCAAAATTTGAATTTTTGTTGTTAATTCCATTTCTTATTTTATTCTGGTTAAGAATTATTTTTAATTCACTAATCCAATTTTTCTTGAATTTTTAGAGTTACTTATAATTATTTGGAATTTGGTAAAGTCCAAGTGTTAATTGAAAATGTGAAAACACCAAAATGCCCCTGGCCCATTTGGCTAGCCCACTTGGTTAGCACATTTGGGCCGAACCAAACCAGTTCAGTGTGATCCAACCGAGTCGGCCCACCCCACTTGCTCCTCTCTCACTCACTCGCGAACCCTAACCTCAATCGCTGGCGATTCCCGTGGCGATGATGTCGCCGCCACGGTCACCGCCATTCTCTGGCTATCTCCGGCGGTCCTAGGGCTCGCCGTTGGGCGCGTTCGACGCAGCGCGCGACGGCGCTCACTTCCATCCGCGTCGATCTGATCTTCCCCTCCTCTGTTGGTCGTGCGCGTGCACACCCGTGCCAGACACCGACGAGTTCATTGACGAACTCCTTCGATCTGCACCTCCTGGACACGCCTGCGTGTTTGCTGCCTCCTACGCTGGTGGTGCGTGGCTTGGCACCGGCCTGGCCGCGGTTTGGCGTTGCCGTGGTTGGCCTGTGCCACCGTGCCTCCATGGACACCGCCATGTACATCGCTAGGTAACTCTGCTCCCCTCTTCTACCTCTCTCTACTCCATCTGCTCGAGCTCTGCCTACTGAATCCTCTCATGTGTATGCTGCTGCTGTTGTGCTTGCTGTGCTTGCTTGATGCTCTGCCTATGCCTACTGGTGCTTTGCTCTTGCCTATCTATGCCTACTGATGTTATGCTGATGCATGTGTGATTCCTACTGGTCAATTGTGCTAGGCTTTCCCTATCTGTTCATGCCCTTTGTGCTGCTCATATGCTTACTGATGCTTGTGTTCATCCTATTCTATCTATGTATGCTTCTGTGCTATCCCAAATGCTTATTGGTGGCTTTGCTGTTGATAGAGGCTAGCATTGCTGACACTTGTGGTGCCAGTGATGCTCTCATGTGCCCTGTGTATGCTCCATTTGGTCCTTTTGGTTCAATGCATGCTTGTGGTGCCTTTCTGTGCCTTGTGCTTGATCTAATTAATCCATTTGATCAACAGATGCTAGTGGCTAGGTTACAGGGTTATTTCTTGGTTAATTGGTCAGCTTTCCCAAGCTACTGCTACGGTTTATACTTGCTCTAACTGCTGCTCATGTGTGTGAGTGCTGATGTTGCTGTCCATAGCACATTGGACAAGATCCAATGACTAGGATGCAATTGGTCATGCTACTGGTTGCTTCTCAGTGATGCTAATGCTTGTCCATTTGATGCATTATCTTGTATTCATGTCTTGGTGGATTATTTATATATGAACTGCTTATATAGTGTGGGTTATACGCATTCATTTGTATGAAATTATCCATGATCATTTGGAAGATAAATAAAGTCTAAATCCATTTCTGGATAATGATGACTCATAAATTGGTTTATTGGATGGATTATGGTTGATGTGACCACAGTAGCCTTGCTACTGCTTGGGTTGGTCTCACTATTGGCTTAATTCTTGTTGGCTCTTCATCTTTGCTTGCACAGTAGGGTATCATAATTAATATGAATGCCACTATGTTTGCCTATGAAGAAATGAATATATAATCTGATGGTTTCTTGGCTAGGAACTTTCTAGGTGGTCTTTGTAGCTTCTAGTACATATGTATCACTCTACTGGTTGCTATTTGTGCATCTATGCTTGCCTATTTGCACAAGAATAGTATCTAGATGATATTTGGATCTAGCTGCTCTATTTCTGCCAGTAATCCTTGGTCAACACCAAGTGATGATAACCCCATGAGCATCTACTCATGCTTATGCCTTGTGTCATGCTATGATATGGATTGGATCCATTGGATCCAATCCAGGTGTATGTTATACCTTGTTCCAGCTCCTAGATGGTTATGCTTATTTTCTGTTGAGCTTCTGCTTGATGGTTTTTATCACTTGCCCTTCTCCTCCTAACTCCTGGATGATCTTGCTTAAGTTCCCATGTGTTCTAGCTGTTTTGGTTGGTTGGTTTGGATGGATGGATGGTTTTTGTGGTTGATCTTGGTGTTCTTGAGCAAAAACAAGGATGAACTAGCTACTATTCATTCTGGTTCCTGGTGGATGCTTATCTGGTCGACTTGGTGAATTATTTCAGCTGGTTCTACCCTTTTATACTATCTGATGGTTCTCCCTTGCAATGATACATGTGCCCTTTTGTGAGTAAGCCATGGTTGGCTTGTTGTTGAGCATGCACATCAGCTTGTGAGCTGTGTGTGTGCTTGTGGTGGAACTTGAGCTCATGATTGCTCAAATTCCTAGTCTGCTGATATCTATCTTGCTTCTGGCAATGTTTTTGGACAATGACAAGTGTCATTGACACTTGTACTAACCCCCTGGCTAGCCTTTCTCTCATTTGCAGGTTTCAAGCTTCATTTCATCCAGAGATAAAGATTCTAGGACAAATAGTTTAGGACTTTTGTATATGATCCAATTCTTGTAATTCTTATTTCCTTTTATTTATTATTCTGTCCATTCTTGTATGATGAATATTGTAAAGACAATGTAATTTGTGTGTATGATCAATAAAGCTCAAGGTTTTGATTATGATCTCTTATGTAAATTTATTATTCACTTTTGAATTATTTGTGTATGTATGATGTGATTTGAATTATGAATTCATAATTCATTTATATATTGTTTACTTATTACTTCTTTTGTTTGAATTCAAATATGATATGCCAAATCAAATATTCCCCCAAAATCTCTAAGTTTCAAAAGAGGTCATGTCGAAATTCATAACACTCACATTGCTCTAACCCTAATAGCAACGAGAGAGAAATCTCAATCCCTCTTAGGTTTTTATGCAATAAGGCGCGAAAATTTCCCTCATTTTGCGATGAAATGCACATCCCATTTCTAAATATACCCTTCGTTGTTCCTATGTTATGGGATATTACACTATGGCGCTCAAGCTGGTGCCTTCAAACACTTCCTGAGTTGAGATACATGAAATACATTGTGAATCAAACTCAACTTCTCGGGTAATTCCAGTTAAAAAGCTGTCTCTCTGTTTTGACTGAGTATCTTGAATGGTCCTATATATCGAGGACATAACTTTCCTTTCGCACCGAACCTTTGTAGTCCTTTCATTGGGCTAACCTTCAAATATACCATGTCTCCCACTTTGGGTTCCCACAGCCTTAGTTTTTGGTCGGCATAACTCTTTTGTCGACGCTGAGCTATGTTGAGTCTATCTCTGATAACCTCGATGACTCCTTGTCTCTCCTTGATGTAATCAGGTGCAAACTCTTTATTTTCTCCCATCTCAAACCAACAGATTGGAGATCTGCACTTTCTTCCATACAATGCTTCATATGGTGCCATTTGAATACTACTTTACTAATTGTTATTGTATGAAAACTCCGCTAATGGTAGATGATCATCCCATGAGCCTCCAAAGTCTAGAGCACAAGCTCTAAGAATATCTTCAAGTATTTTATTGGTTCTTTCCGTTTGTCCTATGGTTTGTGGATGATATGTCGTGCTGAAATCCAAGTTGGATCCTAGAGCTTCTTGGAGTTGTTTCCAAAATGCTGACGTGAAGATCGAACCTCTATCTGAGACTATCTTCTTTGGTACTCCATGTTTGCTAACTACTTCCTTGACATAGATATCCACAAGCTTCTCAGAACTTGATGCATGCAGTCGACACGTCCGTTGGGAACCCCAAGAGGAAGGTGTGATGCGTACAGTAGCAAGTTTTCCCTCAGAAAGAAACCAAGGTTTATCGAACCAGTAGGAGCCAAGAAGCACGTTGAAGGTTGATGGCGGAGGAGTGTAGTGCGGCGCAACACCAGGGATTCCGGCGCCAACGTGGAACCCGCACAACACAATCACAGTAACTTTGCCCCAACGTAATGAGTGAGGTTGTCAATCTCACCGGCTTGCTGTAAACAAAGGATTAGATGTATAGTGTGGATGATGATGGTTGTTTGCGAAGAACAAGTAAAGAACAATTGCGTAGATTGTATTTCAGATGTAAAGAATAGGACCGGGGTCCACGGATCACTAGTGGTGTCTCTCCCATAAGATAAGCGGATGTTGGGTGAACAAATTACGATTGGGCAATTGACAAATAAAGAAGGCATAACAATGCACATACATATATCATGATGAGTACTATGAGATTTAATCAGTGGCATTACGACAAAGTACATAGACCGCTATCCAAAGCATGCATCTATGCCTAAAAAGTCCACTTTCAGTGTTATCATCCGAACCCCTTCCAAGTATTAAGTTGTAAACAACAGACAATTGCATTAAGTATGGTGCGTAATGTAATCAACACAAATATCCTTAGACAAAGCATCGATGTTTTATCCCTAGTGGCAACAAGACATCCACAACCTTAGAACTTTCCGTCACCGTCCCGCATTTAATGGAGGCATGAACCCAATATCGAGCATAAATACCCCCTCTTGGAGTCACAAGTATCAACTTGGCCGAGCCTCTACTAGCAACGGAGAGCATGCAAGAACATAAATAACATATATGATAGATTGATAATCAACTTGACATAGTATTCAATATTCATCGGATCCCAACAAACACAACATGAAGGATTACAAATAGATGATCTTGATCATGATAGGCAGCTCACAAGATCTAACATGATAGCACAATGAGGAGAAGACAACCATCTAGCTACTGCTATGGTCCAGGGGTGGACTACTCACACATCGATCCGGAGGCGATCATGGCGATGAAGAGACCTCCGGGAGATGATTCCCCTCTCCGGCAGGGTGCCGGAGGCGATCTCCTGAATCCCCCGAGATGGGATTGGCGGCGGCGGCGTCTCCGGAAGGTTTTCCGTATCGTGGCTCTCGGCATCGGGGGTTTCGCGACGAAGACCTTAAGTAGGCGGAAGGGCGAGTCGGGAGGGTCACGAGGGGCCCACACAACAGGGCCGCGCGGCCGGCACCGGGCCGCGCCGCCCTAGTGTGGCACCACCTCGTGGCCCCACTTCGTTTCCTCTCCGGACTTCTGGAAGCTTCGTGGAAAAATAGGCCCCTGGGCGTTGATTTCGTCCAATTCCGAGAATATTTCCTTACTAGGATTTCTGAAACCAAAAACAGCAGAAAACAAGAATCGGCTCTTCGGCATCTCGTCAATAGGTTAGTGCCGGAAAATGCATAATAATGACATATATTGTGTATAAAACATGTGAGTATCATCATAAAAGTAGCATGGAACATAAGAAATTATAGATACGTTTGAGACGTATCAAGCATCTCCAAGCTTAGTTCCTACTCGCCCTCGAGTAGGTAAACGATAACAAAGATAATATCTGAAGTGACATGCTATCATAATCTTGATCATACTATTGTAAAGCATATGAGATGAATACAGCGATTCGAAGCAATGATGAAGATAATGAGTAAACAAATGAATCATATAGCAAAGACTTTTCATGAATAATACTTTCAAGACAAGCATCAATAAGACTTGCATAAGAGTTACTCATAAAGCAATAGATTCAAAGTAAAGGCATTGAAGCAACACAAAGGAAGATATAAGTTTCAGCGGTTGCTTTCAACTTCAACATGTATATCTCATGGATAAATGTCAACACAAAGTAATATAACAAGTGCAATAGGTAAATATATAAGAATCAATGCACACAGTTGATACAAGTGTTTGCTTCTGGGATAGAAAGAATAGGCAAACTGACTCAACAATAAAGTAGAAGATAGGCCCTTCGCAGAGGGAAGCATTGATTACTATATTTGTGCTAGAGATTTTCATTTTGAAAACAAGAAACAATTTTGTCAACGGTAGTAATAAAGCATATGTGTTATGTATAAGACATCCTATAAGTTGCAAGCCTCATGCATAGTAACTAATAGTGCGCGCACCTTGTCCTAATTAGCTTGGATTAACACGGATTATCATTGCATAGCATATGTTTCAACCAAGTGTCACAAAGGGGTACCTCTATGCCGCCTGTACAAAGGTCTAAGGAGAAAGCTCGCATTGGATTTCTTGCTTTTGATTATTCTCAACTTAGACATCCATACCGGGACAACATAGACAACATATAATGGACTCCTCTTTAATGCATAAGCATTCAACAACAATTAAAATTCTCATAAGAGATTGAGGATTAGTTGTCCACACTGAAACTTCCACCATGAATGATGGCTTTAGTTAGCGGCCCAATGTTCTTCTCTAACAAGATGCATACTCAAACCATTTGATCATGAAAATCGCCCTTACTTCGGACAAGACAAACATGCATAGCAACTCACATGATATTCAACAAAGGTAAAAGAGTTGATGGCGTCCCAGAAACATGGTTACCGCTCAACAAGCAACTTATTAAGAAATAAGACACATAACTACATATTCTTCACCACAATAGTTTTTAAGCTATTTGTCCCATGAGCTATATATTGCAAAGACAAAGAATAGAATTTTAAAGGTAGCACTCAAGTAATGTACTTTGGAATGGCAGGGAAATACCATGTGGTAGGTAGGTATGGTGGACACAAATGGCATGGTTATTGGCTCAAGGATTTGGATGCACGAGAAGAATTCCTCTCAATACAAGGCTAGGCTAGCAAGGTTGTTTGAAGAAAACTCAAGTATAGAAGGTGCAGCAAAGCCCACATATGAACATATTGTAACTATTATAAGACTTTATATTGTCTCCTTGTTGTTCAAACACCTCAACCAGAAAATATCTAGACTCTAGAGATCAATCATGCAATCCAAATTTTAACAAGCTCTATGTAGTTATTCATTAATGAGTACAAGGTACATGATGCAAGAGCTTAAACAAGATCTATATGAGCACAACAATTGCCAAGTATCACTTTATTCAAGACATTAAACCATTTACCACATGCGGCATTTTCCGTTTCCAACCATATAACAATGAATGAAATAGTCCAACTTTCGCAATGAACATTAAAGATAAAGCTAAGAACACATGTGTTCATACGACACAGCGGAGCGTGTCTCTCTCCCAAACAAAGAATGCTATGATCCGATTTATTCAAACAAAAACAAAAATAAAAACAAACAGACGCTCCAAGTAAAGCACATAAGATGTGACGGAATAAAAATATAGTTTCAATAGAGGAACCTGATAAGTTGTCGATGAAGAAGGGATGCCTTGGGCATCCCCAAGCTTAGATTCTTGAGTCTTCTTAAAATATGCAGGGATGAAACACGGGGGCATTCCCAAGCTTTGACTTTTCACTCTTCTTGATCATATTGTATCATCCTCCTCTCTTGACCCTTGAAAACTTCCTCCACACCAAACTCGAAACAAACTCATTAGAGGGTCGATGCATAATTCATATATTCAGAGGTGACATAATCATTCTTAACACTTCGGACATTGCACAAAGCTACTGAAAGTTAATGGAACAAAGAAATCCATCAAACATAGCAAAACAGGCAATGCGAAATAAAAGGCAGAATCTGTCAAAACAGAACAGTTCGTAAAGACGAATTTTAAAGTGGCACCAGACTTCTCAGATGAAAATACCCAAATTGAATAAAAGTTGCGTACATATCTGAGGATCACGCACGTAAATTGGCAGATTTTTTAAATTTTTCTACAGAGACTACTGCTCAAATTCGTGACAGCAAGAAATCTGTTCCTGCGCAGCAATCCAAATCTAGTATTGGCTTTACTATCAAAGACTTTACTTGGCACAACAATGCAATAAAATAAAGATAAGGAGAAGTTTCTACAGTAGTAACAACTTCCAAGACTCAAATATAAAATAAAGTGCAGAAGTAAAATAATGGGTTGTCTCCCATAAGCGCTTTTCTTTAACGCCTTTCAGCTAGACGCAGAAAGTGTGTATCAAATAACATCAAGAGACGAAGCATCAACATCATAATTTGTTCTAATAATAGAATCATAAGGTAACTTCATTCTCTTTCTAGGGAAGTGTTCCATACCTTTCTTGAGAGGAAATTGATATTTAATATTACCTTCCTTCATATCAATGGTAGCACCAACAGTTCGAAGAAAAGGTCTTCCCAATATAATGGGACAAGATGCATTGCATTCAATATCCAAGACAACAAAATCAACGGGGACAAGGTTATTGTTAACCATAATACGAACATTATCAATCCTCCCCAAAGGTTTCTTTATAGCATTATCAACAAGATTAACATCCAAGTAACAATTCTTCAATGGTGGCAAGTCAAGCATATCATAGATTTTCTTAGGCATAACAGAAATACTTGCACCAAGATCACATAAAGCATTACAATCAAAATCATTGACCCTCATCTTAATGATGGGCTCCCAACCATCTTCCAACTTCCTAGGAATAGAGGTTTCAAGTTTTAGTTTCTCTTCTCTAGCTTTTATGAGAGCATTTGTAATATGTTTTGTAAAGGCCAAATTTATAGCACTAGCATTGGGACTTTTAGCAAGTTTTTGTAAGAACTTTATAACTTCAGAGATGTGACAATCATCAAAGTCTAAAACATTATGATCTACAGCAATGGGATCATCATCCCCAATATTTTGAAAAATTCCAGCAGTTTTATCAATTTCAGCAGTTTTAGCAGTTTGAGGCAATTTTGCACGCTTTGCACTAGGAGTAGTAACATTGCCAACACCAATTATTTTACCATTGATAGTAGGAGGTGTAGCAACATGTGGATCATTAACATTACTAGTGGTGGTAATAGTCCAAACTTTAGCTACATTATTCTCTTTAGCTAGTTTTTCATTTTCTTCTCTTTCCCACCTAGCATGCAATTCGGCCATCAATCTAATATTCTCATTAATTCGAACTTGGATGGCATTCGCTGTAGTAACAATTTTATTATCAATATCCTTATTAGGCATAACTTTTAATTTTAAAAGATCAACATCAGAGGCAAGACTATCAACCTTAGAAGCAAGAATATCAATTTTATCAAGCTTTTCCTCAACAGATTTGTTAAAAGCAGTTTGTGTACTAATAAATTATTTAAGCATAGCTTCAAGACCAGGGGGTACACTCCTATTATTGTTGTAAGAATTCCCATAAGAATTACCATAACTATTACCATTAGCGAAGGATATGGCCTATAGTTGTTACCAGAATTATTCCTATAAGCATTGTTGTTGAAATTATTATTTTTAATGAAATTCACATCAACATGTTCTTCTTGGGCAACCAATGAAGCTAAAGGAACATTATTAGGATCAACATTAGATCTACCATTCACAAGCATAGACATAATAGCATCAATCTTATCACTCAAGGAGGAGGTTTCTTCAACGGAATTTACCTTCTTACTTGTGGAGCTCTTTCCGTGTGCCATTCGGAGTAATTTGTCATCATATCATCAAGAAGCTTTGTTGCCGCCCCCAAAGTGATGGACATAAAGGTACCTCCAGCAGCTGAATCCAATAGGTTCCGCGAAGAAAAATTCAGTCCTGCATAAAAGGTTTGGATCATCATCCAAGTAGTCAGTCCATGGGTTGGGCAATTCTTTACCAAAGATTTCATTCTCTCCCATGCTTGAGCAACATGTTCATTATCTAATTGCTTAAAATTCATTATACTACTTCTCATTGATATAATTTTAGCGGGAGGATAATACCTACCAATAAAAGCATCCTTACATTTAGTCCATGAATCAATACTATTTCTAGGTAGAGATAGCAACCAATCTTTAGCTCTTCCTCTTAAAGAGAAAGGAAACAATTTCAATTTTATAATGTCACCATCTACATCCTTATACTTTTGCATTTCACATAGTTCAACAAAAATATTAAGATGGGCAGCAGCATCATCGGAACTAACACCGTAAAATTGCTCTCTCATAACAAGATTCAGTAAAGCAGGTTTAATTTCAAAGAATTCTGCTGTAGTAGCAGGTGGAGCAATAGGTGTGCACAGGAAATCATTATTATTTGTGCTAGTGAAGTCACACAACTTAGTATTCTCAACAGTACCCATTTTAGCAGTAGTAAATAAAGCAAACTAAATAAAGTAAATGCAAGTAATTAATTTTTTGTGTTTTCAATATAGAGAACAAGACAGTAAATAAAGTAAAACTAGCAACTAATTTTTTTGAGTTTTTGATATAAGGAGCAAACAAGCAGTAAATAAAATAAAGCAAGACAAAAACAAAATAAAGAGATTGGAAGTGGAAGACTCCCCTTGCAGCGTGTCTTGATCTCCCCGGCAACGGCGCCAGAAAAAGAGCTTGATGCGTGCAGTCGACACGTCCGTTGGGAACCCCAAGAGGAAGGTGTGATGCGTACAGTAGCAAGTTTTCCCTCAGAAAGAAACCAAGGTTTATCGAACCAGTAGGAGCCAAGAAGCACGTTGAAGGTTGATGGCGGAGGAGTGTAGTGCGGCGCAACACCGGGGATTCCGGCGCCAACGTGGAACCCGCACAACACAATCACGGAACTTTGCCCCAACGTAACGAGTGAGGTTGTCAATCTCACCGGCTTGCTCGTAAACAAAGGATTAGATGTATAGTGTGGATGATGATGGTTGTTTGCGAAGAACAAGTAAAGAACAATTGCGATAGATTGTATTTCGGATGTAAAGAATAGGACCGGGGTCCACAGATCACTAGTGGTGTCTCTCCCATAAGATAAGCGGATGTTGGGTGAACAAATTACAGCTTGGGCAATTGACAAATAAAGAAGGCATAACAATGCACATACATATATCATGATGAGTACTATGAGATTTAATCGAGGCATTACGGCAAAGTACATATACCGCTATCCAAGCATGCATCTATGCCTAAAAAGTCCACTTTCAGAGTTATCATCCGAACCCCTTCCAAGTATTAAGTTGTAAACAACGAGACAATTGCATTAAGTATGGTGCGTAATGTAATCAACACAAATATCCTTAGACAAAGCATCGATGTTTTATCCCTAGTGGCAACAAGACATCCACAACCTTAGAACTTTCTGTCATTGTCCCGGATTTAATGGAGGCATGAACCCACTATCGAGCATAAATACCCCCTCTTGGAGTCACAAGTATCAACTTGGCCAGAGCCTCTACTAGCAACGGAGAGCATGCAAGAACATAAATAACATATATGATAGATTGATAATCAACTTGACATAGTATTCAATATTCATCGGATCCCAACAAAACAACATGAAGGATTACAAATAGATGATCTTGATCATGATAGGCAGCTCACAAGATCTAACATGATAGCACAATGAGGAGAAGACAACCATCTAGCTACTCGCTATGGACCCATAGTCCAGGGGTGGACTACTCACACATCGATCCGGAGGCGATCATGGCGATGAAGAGACCTCCGGGAGATGATTCCCCTCTCCGGCAGGGTGCCGGAGGCGATCTCCTGAATCCCCCGAGATGGGATTGGCGGCGGCGGCGTCTCCGGAAGGTTTTCCGTATCGTGGCTCTCGGTACTGGGGGTTTCGCGACGAAGACCTTAAGTAGGCGGAAGGGCAGAGTCGGGAGGGTCACGAGGGGCCCACACAACAGGGCCGCGCGACCAGCACCTGGGCCGCGCCGCCCTAGTGTGGCGCCACCTCGTGGCCCCACTTCGTTTCCTCTCCGGACTTCTGGAAGCTTCGTGGAAAAATAGGCCCCTGGGCGTTGATTTCGTCCAATTCCGAGAATATTTCCTTACTAGGATTTCTGAAACCAAAAACAGCAGTAAAACAAGCAATCGGCTCTTCGGCATCTCGTCAATAGGTTAGTGCCGGAAAATGCATAATAATGACATATAATGTGTATAAAACATGTGAGTATCATCATAAAAGTAGCATGGAACATAAGAAATTATAGATACGTTTGAGACGTATCATAAGTCTATCAACAATTACCCATATCATATCCTTTCTTTTACTGATCATTGGTAGACCGGTAAAAAAATTCATTCCGATCTCATCCCATTTCCATTCCGGAATTTCCAAGGGTTTAAGTAATCTAGCAGGACTTTGATGTTCTGCCTTTACTCGTCGACATATATGACATTCCGAGACATACTTGGCTATTTCCCTTTTCATGGTTGTTCCACCAGAACATTTCTTTCAAATCCATATACATCTTGGTACTTCCCAGGTGTATTGAGTAAGGTGTTTCATGAGCTTCCTTCAGTATGATTGCCTTAACTTCCGGATCATCTGGTCCACACATCCTCTTCTGAAAATATAATGAATCAAACTCCCCAACATTGAATTCAGATGGTTTTCCTTCCTCAATTCTCTTGATTTCTTCTTGGATGAATGGATTATCAACTTGTTTTCGAATGATCTCATATTTCAAATCAGAATACATCTCATCCATGATCCTCAAGGTTCACTTCCCACTGTATCACCTTGAATGAGTAAGATCTTAGCTTCTTCTAACTCTTTTCGAAGTTCCTTTGGAATTTCCCATTCCGTAGGTTGATTCTCAGTACTTTTTCTACTCAAAGCAACTGCTGCAACATTAGCTTTGCCTGGTGTATAGTTGATCGTCAATTCATAATACTTGATCAGCTCTAACCATCTCTTATGTCTCATGTTTAATTCCTTTTGGGTAAAGAAATACTTCAAACTCTTATGATCCGTATATAGCTCACACTTGGATCCATAAAGAAATTGCCTCCAACTCTTCAGAGCATACACGACTGCCGCAACCTCTAAGTCATGTACAGGGTAGTTATGTTCATGTGGCTTCAGTTACCTTGATCCATAAGCTATTACTTTACAGTCTTGCATTAGAACACATCCAAGTCCATTCTTGGAAGCATCACAATATATTGTATAATCCTTTCCAGGTTCTAGAACTGATAACACTGGTGCTGTAGTTAACTTCTCCTTGAGTTTCTGGAAACTTGCTTCACACTCATTAGTCCACACAAATGGGGTGTTTTTCTTGAGTAACTTGGTCATTGGTCGTGCAATCTTCAAAAATCCCTCAATGAATCTTCGATAGTAACCTGCCATTCCAAGAAATCCTATGATTTCCTTAGCATTTTTTGGGTGAATTCCACTCTAATACAGACTGAACCTTGCTTGGATTCACCGCTATCCCTTCTTTGGTTATGACATGTGCAAGAAATTCCACACTATCCAACCAAAATTTTCACTTGCTAAACTTAGCATATAGCTGATGTTCCCTCAGGATCTGCAAAACAATCTTCAAATGCGTTGCATGTTCCTCCTTATCTTTGGAATATATCAAAATGTCATTGATAAACACTACCACAAACTTGTCGAAGTACTTCATGAATGTTTTGTTCATCAAATTCATGAAAATAGCTGGTGCATTTGTTAGTCCAAATGGTACAACCAAGTATTCATGGTGTCCATACCTTGATACAAAAGCTGTTTTTGGAATATCTTCCTTCTTAATCTTGATTTGATGGTATCCTGACCTCAAATCTATCTTCGAGAAGACTCCTGCTCCTTGAACTTGATCAAAAAGATCTTGTATTTTGGGAAAAGGATACTTGTTCTTGATGGTTACATTGTTGATATTCCTATAATCTCCACACATCCTCTTAACTCCATCTCTCTTATCCACAAATATAACTAGTGTTCCCCATGGTGACACACTTTCTTGGATAAATCCTTTCTGTTCCAGTTCATTAATCTGAGCTTTCAATTCCACTAGCTCCTTTGGTCCCATCTTATATGGTGGTTGAGCTATTGGTGATGTGCTTGGAATCAGGTCTATCGTGAATTCTATCTCCCTATCGGGTGGAATACCCGGTAATTCCTTGGGAAACACATCTTGAAACTCATTTACCACATGGATTTCTTCAATTTTTACCTCCTTCAAACTATTAAGCTCCAATCCTATCTCCAACTGAGTATATTTGTCTCCCTGAAATACTATCTGACCTCCAATGGAATTGCAGAGTGATACTGTTTTGTCTCCACAGTTTATCACTGCTCCATTTTCCGTCAACCAGTCCATCCCTAGGATGACTGATATATCCTTCATGGGAATGATGAAAAGTTCTGCGAAATAAACACAGTCACATATGGTTATGGCCTGTGCCTCTTTCACGTGGGTTACTAAGATCGTCCCCCCCCCCCCCCGCTGATAAGACATTTATGGGATATTCTAGCTTGAAACATCTAATCCCGTATTTTTCCACAAACTCCCGTGCAAGGAATGAAGTATTTGCTCCAGTATCAAATAGTAGTTTGCCAGGATGAGTAAGAATGCTGAGCGTACCTAAGACTGCTTGATCCGACTCTCCAGCTTGCTCCAAGGTTGTGCAATTCAGCTTTCCATACGGTTTGCCCCTCTTGTAGTTTACGCCTCCAGCTCGACCTCCTCCTGAGTTCTGTCCACTCCACGATGACTTGTTCGGACACTCAGGCTTGATGTGCCATCTTTCCCACAACCATAACATATGATCCTGGGCTTTTGATAGTCCTTCTGCACATATCCTCTCGTTCCACAGTTGTGACAGATAATCTGATTCCTTGGGTTCTGGTTCGGACCTCCACGGTTGTATTGATTACCGGTAGGTCGGAACTATGGTTTAAAACTCATGTCTGGTGTTGGTTTAGTAACTGGCTACTTCCTTGGCTCGATACGAGCCCTCTTCCTCCTATCCTCTTGGACCTGCCTGTAGTCATCCTCGAAAGTGATTGCCGAGTCAATCAGTTCCTGGAATTTTGCAGTCCATGCCAACCTTAGTTGCATCTTCATATAAGGATTCATTCCTTTCATAAACCTTTTTTTTCCTCTTTTCATCCGAGTTCACCTCGGGTGCATACCTTGAAAGTCTATTGAAGTCACGAACATACTGCACGATTGGTGCATCGTTCTATTGTAGTTCATCAAACTCTCTCTTCTTTAACTCCACCACGCTTTCCGGAACATGAGCATCACGGAACTTCTTCTTAAAATCTTCCCAGGTGAATACCCTGTCTAGAGGATGTACTGCAACAACATTTTCCCACCATGATGCCGCTGGTCCTGACAGCAGATAAGTGGCATACCTAATCTTCTCCTCATCGTTGCATCCAACGGTTCTTAACTTCCTTTCTGTATCCATCAGCCAGTCTTCTGCATCCATTGGTTCTGGATCCGATGCAAAAGGTAATGGCCTTGCATTCTGAAAATCTGATAGAGTCACACCCCTTCCTTCGTTACCATTGTCATTGATAACTTGAGCAAAGAAATCTTGCATATTCTTGTTTTGACTCTCCTGATACCTTCTCCTATCTTCTTCCATAGACCTCATGTATTGTTGAAAATCTGGGTGTAACATCGTATGTGGTGGTGGTGCATTTTCCATTCTTGCTGCTGCATCTGCTTCTTCCTTTTCCTTCGCCTCCCGCTCTCTGCGAGCCTCTTCGGTCTCAACTAACGCCATATCCCCCTAGTCCTGTAACAAAGAGCGATACTCATAATTACACCATGCAAATGTTTTCTGAGCTCAACTCATTGCCTAGAACTAGTCACACAATGGAATCAAGAAGCAAATCCAAAGCAAACATTTATTATTTTTTGACCAATAACAGTAGGAAAGGCTCCTACTGTGGTACTATATTAATAAGCCACAATATTTACATCAATTTCAGGTGCATACACCCATGATACAAAAAAGGTCTCTCAAGCAGAGATCAAAGTCTGTATATAAAAAGAGATAAAGTGTGTTCCAGGTTTTGGTTAACCCTGAACCTAAGAAGTGTTAGATCAGCTATTACTCTAGCTTTCCACGAGTCTCTTGAGGGTGCTTTGCCTTTGAAAATTAAATCATTCCTTTCCTTCCAAATTCCCCAAGAGGCTATAATAAATATTTCAAACATTTATTATGTATATACACCGTGTATAACATAACATTACACACATATATTACATGTGGCGTATATAACCACTTATTTTGGCTCCAAGCCTAAACCAACGGGAATTTAAATACGTCCTAGTACAATACCATCTATACTACATTATTCCTCTCGCGAGCACTACTCCTCATCATCTTCATTTGTCTCCGTGTACATGCCTGGAGTCCATCCGGTACAACGGTTGGTCTTCCGAACACCGTCCGAAACATAAGTCCTTCCAGTTGGAATGTAGTCTGAGTCGGACGAAGTGCTAAGACAGAGATATGTCATGCCGAAATAGCTGGACAATGACTCGTATGTATCCCCAGCAGGATACACACCTCCCTCATTCGCCACCCATGAAGGGTTTCTATCAACTTGCCCCCTCATCTTTTTCTTCTTCTTTATTCCGGAACTCTCACCTACCTCATATTGAGATGTGTTTGATACCCCCATCTCAAAATCAAGAGAAATAGAGTTGGTATCCTTCTCACCCTGCCCGTAGTGTCGGGTACGATACTGGTTAACCTCGCCTTCTTCATCTTCCGTATCACACGGAATAGGTTCTTCTTCATCTCCAAAGGGTTCCCCGAAACGCCAACCAGTCGAGTTCTCGATTGGTGACTCCGAGTAAGCTTGGTTTCCTGAATCGTCTCCCACATATCCCGCGTCATATGACTCTGACACATGTGGATAGTGTGGAACAAAGTTGGGTGTAGGTGGTTCTGATTTTGGCACCTGGTCACTCAAATCTATGAAGTTGTTTAGGCTGAAATAAGGTGTTGTATGTTGAGGTTCTTCCCTAAGATCATGCAATCGAGCCTGGACTTTGTCAGGGTCCGTGAACTCAGAAAGCATGTGCGTGACTTCCTCCACCATCTTCATGTGTAGTAAGTACAGCGTAGTCAGCAAGGACTTGCAGTTGTCCATGTGTTGTGCTGCCACTTCAGGATGTTTATGTGCCATGAGTAGATGATTCAGAGAAGGATCCTCATGTTCCTCGGCATGAGGCACATGAGAATACTCTGAACACAAGAATTCTAAGGATTTGTGTTGCCCGAGTTCGAGAATTGCCTTAAAGATAGCCATGTGGTACGCCGTTGTAAGTGTTTTGGCTTCTCCATACGGCATAATGCGACTCATCTCCAGTTTCTTAGGTAGTTGTACTGAAACTCTACACTTGGCTACTATTTCTCCATCATAGTAGATGTACTTGAGAACAGGAATCTTAGTTTCGCAACCAAGTTCTTTCAGCATCCCTCACAGGAGATCTTTAAGACTTCCCTCATAATCGCCAAGCCAGCCTTCAACCTTCCTTAACGTCCTCTTTGGAAATGTGTACGCCATTCTGGTTGTATACATGAGTAAAATATTAGTAGTGATGATGCATCATAATAGTTATTATAAAGAATTATCGCACTAAAAGATATGATTTTGCTATTCTCAAGTGAATAACCACCATATTTCTAGAGAATTCTTTACTATTCCTACTTGACTCCTACAGGTTTTTCCCTTTACTAGGTTTTTCCGACCTAAGGTCGCAACATTTCCTCTGATACCAGCTGCGGTGACCCAGCATACCACTGCATGTTGTAGTATACAAGTCGTTGATGTGATCTTCATGAAGGGACTTCTTCATAAATATCACATCCCTCAGAGTGGTACAACAGAAACATTGCAGGTCATAACACTCGAGATTATATTACAAACCTAGTCTTAACAAGTTGGTATTCTCACAGGTCCGATCAGAACACCCTAAGATACTATTGAAGTACTCTTACAACTCAACATCAAGATCAAACTGAGCTCATCAACTTATTTAGGTAAGCTACTACGCTGCTCGGCTCTAAGATGTTTAGGGTAAAACACTACTCCTCCGCCTCATTGTTGTCAGCTCCGTAGACTATTCCGTAGTCCACGCCTTCCACTCCTCCGGACAGATCATGTTCCTCGTAGACCAGCTCGTAGTCTCCTTCTGGTGCTCCATCGTTGGCCTCCACTTCATTGTCACAGTCTAGCAAGGGTGTCGAAAGAAAGTGAGTACAGAGGTACTCAGCAAGTTCAAAAGAGAAAGGTGTTCGATGCACTAGCTACGACCATTGATCAGAAAATCTCAGGTCAATTCATGTTTCAAAAACATTTCTTCAAAAGGTTTATTTTATTCTGAAAACTATACCCGCCAGTCTTCACAGGTTGACTAGAACTTCACGGAGTTCCTTTCCTGCCGTGTTCGTAGTTCCCTTCTCGGAACAGGGAGTGACAGCCAAAATTTGATACACTCTGAAGAGGTGCGTTACTTTTCCCATAAGAGAACTTATCCTTAATACCAACCGAGACACGTTTCTCGTCCACACTTCCTTGGTGTGGGGCCAGGTGTAAGATCCAAGACAATCACTGCCTTCTCCGCGACCCTGCATACCCACCCTTTTGTCCCACTCATATCCCCTGTAGACATCTTCCGTTCATACGGCTTTACCCACGATATGCTATGGACAATCCATCATAGACGGTAGAGCGCTCTCATCCACATGGATGGGGATTTAAAGGGATTTCCCAACCTACTGCGGTGTTATCACCACACCCAGCCAGGCTCTATCAAGTCCGTTGATATGCAGAAGGAAAAAGATACAGCTGACTTCCGCAGAGCCATTATAGATCTTATGGTTAATGTGATATGTACGACACTAGAATCACTAGACGGCATAGGTGATTAGTCCTAGATTAGTAGAACCCTTGCAATGGAACCTCCACCATATCAACACATACCATGGTTCCATTGCCCACCACATAGTCATATTCATAATTGGAAAAGTAACATTTTATTTTAATGCAGGAATGATAAGTATAGTACTTTTGCGGGTAAATTTATATGAAATAATCAAGATGACGTGAGCAAGGGTGAACTTGCCTGGTGACTGCGAGATAATGCAGTTCGATGTGTTGGATGGAACCTGGACCTCGGGTTCTGTAAAGAAGCATCATTGTCCGGTAAGGACAATGTTATAAGGTCCAAATGATGCATGCATGGGTGTATTATTTCACGTTGAATCCCTTTCCCCGGAATATTTATTAAGATTTAGGCTTGAGTTAAATATTTTTCCTTTGGCAGTAATTTATAAGTCATTTAAATCCTTTAACATGTTTTCTTTTAAAAAGAAAAGGATTTAGAAGTAATAGAATTTTCATTTGGAAAATATTTACTTTAAATAAAGAATTTTAAATAATAGAGTTTTCCTCTCTTTTTGGAGATAAAAGAAATTTTTGAATATCAGAATATTTCCTTTTTGGAAACTATTAATCTTTTAAAAAGAAAAGATTTGGAATAATATAATTTCTTTTGAAAATATTTGATAAACAAATATTTGAGTTCATTTGGAATTTTTCCTTGATTTTTATATCAAATGAAAATTGCAAATTTAAAATTCCAAGTTCATCTTTAAATTCAAAAATTCAAAAATTCGAACTTTTGTTGTTAATTCCATTTCTTATTTTATTCTGGTTAAGAATTATTTTTAATTCACTAATCCAATTTTTATTGAATTTTTTGATTTATTTATAATTATTTGGAATTTGGTAAAGTCCAAGTGTTAATTCAAAATGTGAAAAGACGAAAATGCCCCTGGCCCATTTGGCCAGCCCACTTGGTCAGCCCACTTGGTTAGCCCATTTGGGCCGAACCAAACCAGTTCGGTGGGATCCGACCGAGTCGGCCCACTCCACTCGCGAACCCTAACCCTAATCGCTGGCGATTCCCGTGGCGATGGTGTCGCCGCCATGGTCGCCGCCATTCTACGACCGTCTCCGGCGGTCCTAGGGCTCGCTGTTGGGCGCGTTCGACGCAGCGCGCGATGGTGCTCGCTTCCATCCGTGTCGATCTGATCTTCCCCTCCTCTGCTGGTCGTGCGCGTGCTCAACCTTGCCAGACGCCGACGAGTTCATCGACAAACTCTGTCGATCTGTACCTCCTGGACACGCCCGCGTGTTTGCCGCCTCCTACGTAGGTGGTGCGTAGCTTGGCACCGGCCTGGCCGCGGTTTGGCGCCGCCGTGGCTATCCTGTGCCACCGTGCCGCCATGGAGCCGCCATGTATATCGCCAGGTAACTCTGCTCCCCTCTTCTACCTCTCTCTACTCCATCTGTTGCATCTGCTCGAGCTCTGCCTACTGAATCCTCTCATGTGTATGATGTTGTTGTTGTGCTTGTTGTGCTTGCTTGATGCTCTGCCTATGCCTATTGGTGCTTTGCTCTTGCCTATCTATACCTACTGATGCAATGTTGATGCCTGTGTGATTCCTACTGGTCAATTGTGCTAGGCTTTCCCTATCTGTTCATGCCCTTGTGCTGCTCATATGCTTAGTGATGCTTGTGTTCATCCTATTCTATCTATGTATGCTTATGTGCTATCCCAAATGCTTATTGGTGGCTTTGGCTGTTGACAGAGGCTAGCATTGCTGACACTTGTGGTGCCAGTGATGCTCTCATGTGCCTTGTGTATGCTCCATTTGGTCCTTTTGGTTCAATGCATGCTTGTGGTGCCTTTCTGTGCCTTGTGCTTGATCTAATTGATCCATTTGATCAACAGATGCTAGTGGCTAGGTTACAGGGTTAATTCTTGGTTAATTGGTGTGCTTGCCCTAGCTACTGCTTTGGTTTATACTTGCTCTAACTGCTGCTCATGTGTGTGAGTGCTGTTGTTGCTGTCCATAGCACATTGGACAACATCCAATGACTAGGATGCAATTGGTCATGCTACTGGTTCCTTCTCAGTGATGCTACTGCTTGTCCATTTGATGGATTATCTTGTATTCATGTCTTGGTGGATTATTTATATATGAACTGCTTATGCAGTGTGGATTATAGGCATTCATTTGTATTAAATGATATCTCCATGATCATTTGGAAGATAAATAAAGTCTGAATCCTTTTCTGGATAATGATGACTTATAAATTGGTTTATTGGATGTATTATGGTTGATGTGACCACAGTAGCCTTGCTAATGCTTGGGTTGCTCTCACTGTTGGATTAATTCTTGTTGGCTACTCATATTTGCTTGCACATTAGGGTATCATAATTAATATGAATTCCACTGTGTTTGCCTGTGAAGAACTGAATATATAATCTGAGTTCTTGGCTAGGAACAGGTGGTCTTTGTAGCTTCCAGTACCTATGTATCACTCTATCGGTTGCTATTTGTGCATCTATGATTGCCTATTTGCACAAGAATAGTATCTAGATGCTATTTCGATCTAGCTTCTCTATTTCTGCCAGTAATCCTTGGTAAACACCAAGTGATGATAACCCCATGAGCATCTGCTCATGCTTATGCCTTGTGTCATGCTATGATATGGATTGGATCCATTGGATTCACTCCAGGTATATGTTATACCTTGTTCCAGCTCCTAGATGGTTATGCTTATTTGCTGTTGAGCTTCTGCTTGATTGTTTTTATCGCTTGCCCTTCTCCTCCTAGCTCCTGGATGATCTTGCTTAAGTTCCCATGTGTTCTAGCTGTTTTGGTTGGTTGGTTTGGATGGATGGATGGTTTTTGTGGTTGATCTTGGTGTTCTTGAGCAAGAACAGGGATGAACTAGCTACTATTCATTCCTGGTTCCCGGTGGATGCTTATCTGGTCGACTTGGTGAATTATTTCAGCTGGTTCTACCCTTTTATACTATCTGATGGTTCTCCCTTGCAATGATACATGTGCCCTTTTTGTGAGTAAGCCATGGTTGGCTTGTTGTTGAGCATGCACAGCAGCTTGTGAGCTGTGTGTGTGCTTGTGGTGGAACTTGAGCTCATGATTGCTCAAATTCCTGGTCTGTTGATGTCTATCTTGCTTCTGCAAGGTTTTTTGGACAATGACAAGTGTCATTGACACTTGTATTAAACCCCTGGCTAGCCTTTCTCTCATTTGCAGGTTTCAAGCTTCATTTCATCCAGAGACAAAGATTCTAGGACAAATAGTTTAGGACTTTTGTATATGATCCAATTCTTGTAATTCTTATTTCATTTTATTTATTATTCTATCCATTCTTGTATGATTAATATTGTAAAGACAATGTAATATGTGTGTATGATCAATAAAGCTCAAGGTTTTGATTATGAGCTCTTATGTAAATTTATTATTCACTTTTGAATTATTTGTGTATGTATGATGTGATTTGAATTATGAATTCATAATTCATTTATATATTGTTTACTTATTACTTCTTTTGTTTGAATTCAAATATGATATTCCAAATCAAATATTCCTCCAAAATCTCTAAGTTTCAAAAGAGGTCATGTCGAAATTCATAACACTCACATTGCTCTAACCCTAATAGCAACGAGAGAGAAACCCCAATCCCTCTTAGGTTTTTATGCAATAAGGCGCAAAAATTTCCCTTATTTTGCGATGAAATGCACATCCCATTTATAAATCTACCCTTCGTTGTTCCTATGTTCAGGGATATTACACTATGGCGCTCAAGCTTGTTCAACTCTGGCTTGTTTGGGATTGTGTTCTTGCTTGATTGCTTGGCCTTGTTACTTTGCCTTGTTTCTTCCTCGCTTGGCCCTTCCACCCTATGGTAGAAGGACCCATTTATACTACTGAGGGGTGGTCACGCTCATGGAGGAGATGAGGCCATGTCCCCATCGTACCGAGAACCACTTGCTGATTAAACATGTATTCTTAATTTTAATAACCTCAACCCCTGACCATCTTGGTCTTTAGGTCTCCATATGATATTCCTTGGGGCTGGAATCAAGGAATTCATTTGTGATTCCGAGAATCAACTCTTGGGTACTAAGGAATTGGTACTGAAATTGAATTGATAATTCCATGGATTTCATCCCATGTTTAACCTTAATTCCTATTGGTACTCTCTCATTTCTTTAAATTTACCAAATGAAATTGTATCATCAATTTCATTTCATTTCTACCAAATGAAATAAATGATGGGTGCCAAATGAGCTCTAATATCTTTCATACCCCTTTAGGTATTCTAAGAAAGACAACATAAACATCGGCTACTTAGTAACAAGAAAGTTTATCCCATATGACAAAATTCTCCCTAACCAACATGCCATTTTGTCAAAGCAGTCTTACATGGGTTTCCATTCCCCGTTCTTAAGTTTTCTGTAATGAATAGAAACTCCCAAATATCTAAAAGGAAGAGCCTGATTCACAGCCAAACAAATCTTTGTATTTGTATTGTGCTTTCTTCCCTTGATCAAAGAATAAAAATCCACTTTCATGGAAGTTAATTTTTAAACTAAAAAGTTGTTCGAATATGCAAATAATTTATTTCATATTTACAGCCTTCTCAAGACTATGCTCCATAAGTATGATTGTGTCATCGTCATATTGTATAATTGAAAGCCAACCTTAAAATAGATGAGGAATAAGACCATGTGTTGCGATCAGAAACCCACCGGCGGGCAGCGACGGGCAACACCGTAGAGCCGGGAATCTCCCAGGACTGCGGCTGGCCCTGGTCCCTCCGAGCGACGGCCCGCAAAGCCTTCTGCACACACACGTCCGATGCTGTCGCAAGGGCGTGCCACCTGACCTATACCTGGTCAGGAAGGTGTTGGATGATGCCTCGCTTAGTTTCCTGCATGGCATACACGTAAACGTTAAATACGAGCCTCGATCGGCTCTCGGGTTGTCTCGTGAATCGGCTCAAAGAGCCGATCCAACCATGATACGTACGAGGTGTACGATCGGATGGTGGTCCTGCTTGATCAAGATAAAGCTAAAGCGACCTACTACGATTTGGGGTTTTCACCGCATAATCGGAACATCCTACTCGTGATTGGGCCTCGCGCTCGCGTACGGTGATCGTAAGCCGATCCTAGACAGGGCCTAAAAACCAACACGAGGTTGATCCTCGGAACGTCCTGTCTAGGGCTAGCAAACGACACCCTACACGCCGCTGGATCCTCCAACCCTTTGTAAGGCCTAACAATGCGAGATATTAAACTAATCCTTGAAGAACAAGGAGCAATCATAACGGATCGGATCTACTAAACAATGATCAAGCGGGGTGCCGCCCTTACGCCCGTGACAGGCGTAAGGGCGGCTAGATGCCTAAGGGTTGCACGACGATAGCATATGATACGAAGAACAATGCTAACCCTAAAACATCTATGATAACTACGTTGCTCGCCATCAAAAAGGCTTCGATACGAGCAACGCATGGAAGACGAATAAACGTGTGCTGCCTAGATCGCAAGATGCGATCTAGGCAGCATGGTGCTTACCCGGAAGAAACCCTCGAGACGGGGAGTTGGCGATGCGCCGAGATTGGTTTGTGGTGAACGTTGGTTGTTTATTTCATAAACCCTAGATACATATTTATAGTCCGGGGACTTTCTAATTCAGGCGTGCACCTAACCGTGCACGGGTTAAACTCTAACTTCTAACCGACACGTATCCTACTATGGTACAGATACACGGGCAATTAGCCCAAACTTGGTACACAAGGCCGATTCATGTATTTCTTCTATATATATATTCTTTAAGCCCATCTCCAATCGCGGCCCACCTCTGATCCGGTCAAATTCTGGTGATAACACATGCCCCCCTGGTTTTGGAAATGACATTTCCAAAATCATTACGCTTTTCCTTCGTCGGGTCATGTCGTGGCAGAGCAGAAACCGCCGCAGAATCCTTCATCATGATGCCTTGCCTCCTCCACTTCTCCGCGTGGCCTGACAATTTATTTTTTCCTTCTGTTGGGCACCACTTCCTCGGAAACTGCTGTGGCATTGAACCTCCACTGTATCCTTTATTTAACCGCGTCGAGCAGTTCGCCCTTTCACCCTCCTGCTCCGTACTAGCCATCGGCAAAGAACCCTCATTCCTCCGTAGCCATGTCTTCTTCCTCCTCCTCCTCCTCAAACCTCTCCGATGTATCATCTCCCTTCCGTGAGCCGACGCCAGAGTGGGGCTCGTTGGCGGCGCACGACATCCTTGCCCCAACGATGTGGGACAAGGAGGAGCACGATTCCTCCATCTGGTCCGAGGATGACAAATCCTTGACTGACGGAGAGGACGACCTCCGATTCCTCGTCGACGGGGAGGAGGAGGCGGAGAGCGAGGACGACCGCTTCTCCTGGGACGACTACACCTCCTCCGAGGAAGAGGTGGAGGATGACGACGACGACTCCCTCGAAGGTTACCCACCGGTGAAGCGCCTCCGCGCCTGGTGGGACAACGACATCGATGACGATGATGAGGAAGACGAGGCTCCTGTAGAAGGCTACGGGAGCAGCGATGAGGAGCCTATCAGCAGCTGCGCCGGCGGCAGTGACGACGGCGACGAGGGCAGCAACGGCCCTTAGATTAGGGACTAGTAGTAGTAGTCGGCTTTTGTTCTTTCTTCCCCGAGCAATCGGCTCTTTCTTTGTAAGAAATCCCACTATTAATGAAGAGAGTATTCCTCAATTAGTCTTACTTTCTTGTCAACTTTGCCGATTGTCAAAACGAAGTCGCTGTACAAAGAGCCGATGACAGGGCATCGGCTTGCACTATAACCGCGATTCGAGGCCAAGCCGTTGCCTATCCACACGGTCCAACAGGTCTAGTTTCCGTCCAAACCATCTCAAACGTGCAGATTGGACTCCTCAACAAACCACTAGGGTGACTTATCCCAAATATTATGATTGAGCTTGCTCCTCTAGAGTCGATGACAATGCATCGGCTTTTATTATTCTGAAGTCGATGCCCGTGCATCGGTTGTACGCATACTGTTGTCCCTACATGCTTGTATATTGAAGTCGATGTCTGTACATCGGCTGTGATTTTTTTTTTACTGGCCGATTTTAAAATCGGCCTCCATATTTCACTGCCCATCCTCCCACATGCTTGGGAAATACTTCTTGAGATGTTGGCCATTGACGGCCACTCGGGAACTTCACACCATCCAACTGTTCAAGCATGTAGGCATTGCCCTTCAGAACCTGGATGACTTTGTAAGGACCGTGCCAATTAGGAGACCATTTGCCGTATGCTTTATCCCTGGTTCCTAGTGGCAACACGGCTTCCCATACTAGATCACCAACCTGAAACTCCTTTGGTCTCACCTTTTTATTGCATGCCCGAGCTACCCTGGCTTTGTTCTCTTTAATCTTCTCTAACGACCAAAGTCTAAGTTCCGTTGCATCTTCAATAGTGTCACTCATCAGGGTTGCATATTCCTCAGGTGTCAGGTCATTCTGAAACGTGACACATCTCGACCCAGCCGTAATCTCCTAAGGTAATACGGCCTCCTGCCCATAAACAAGCTGGTACGGCGAAGTCTTTATAGCTCCATGGCATGACATGCGATAAGCCCACAAAGCCTCTGATAACGTCTCGTGCCACACCCTGGGGTTCTCCTCGATCTTCCTCTTAATCAGCTTGATCAGGGTTTGATTGGATGCTTCAGCTTGCCCGTTGGCTTGAGCGTAGTATGGAGATGATCGGATTAGCTTAATCCCCATGTCATCGCGAGAACTTTACTGAATTCTTTAGAGACAAAGACCGAACCTCCATCGGTCGTGATGGTTTGGGGAATCCCGAACCTATCAATGACATGTTCTTTGACAAATTGGATAACATCTTCCGATTTTACTTTCTTCATGGGCACGGCCTCCACCCATTTGGTGAAATAATCTGTAATGGCCAGAATCCACTCGTGGTTTTTGCTTGACGGAGGATGTATCTTGCCGATCATATCCATGCCCTAACCTCGAAATGGCCAAGGTTTGATGATGGGGTTCATTGCTGATGCGGGTACCATCTGGATTTTCCCGAACATCTGACATGCTTGGCATCCCTTGTAGTAGTTGAAGCAGTCTTCCAGCATGGTAGGCCAATAAAACCCTGATCGCCTAATTAACCACTTCATCTTATGGGCCGATTGGTGAGTTCCACGAGCACCTTCGTGCACCTCATGTAAGAGCCGATTAGACTCAGTTGGTCCCAGGCACTTAAGTAGTAACCCTTCCAACGTCCTGTAGAACATGTCATCTCCTATGAGGACATATTTCATAGCCTTGTATCTTATCCTTTTGGGTGCCCCCCGAGCCGAATCCTTCAAGTAATTGAAGATATCGGTTCTCCAATCATCCTGTTCCAGGAACTGCACCTGAACTTCTGACCCGTCAGGTATGTCCTTGTATCCTGACGCCATCTGTGCGAGATCATTGGCGTCGGTATTCTGAGACCTTGGGACCCAACTGAAATTGATGTACCGAAAATGTGTCATCAGCTCACGACACTCCACCCAATATGGAAAAAGTGATTCACTCTCGCACTTGTATTCTTCCATGAGTTGAGAGATCACCAACTTCGAGTCTCCAAAAAGCTCCACTGCCTCTGCCCTGGCTTCCAACAGCAACTCCATCCCCTTGCGCACTGCCTCATACTCAGCAACATTGTTGGTGCACGGTGCAGCTAGCCTGATGGCAAAAGAATATGTTGCCCCCCGAGGCGACACGAGCAGAATGCCGATGCCACAAGCATCGTCACAAGCCGATCCATCGAAGAACATAGCCCACGCACGTACAGATAGTGCCGCTATATTAGTGTTAATCCGCTCAGCCTATAAGATCGGCCAACGCTTGTCCCTTGACTGCTTTCGCAGGCTGATACCGAAGGTCGAACTCCGTCAGCGCGAACATCCACTTACCAAGCCGGCCTTTCAAAACAGGGGCCGATAGCATGTGCTTGACAACGTCCGACTTGCAGATGACGATGATCTCTGCCGTCAAAAGGATGTGGTGGAGCTTGGTGCAGGTGAAGAACAGGCAAAGGCAAAGCTTCTCGACCTCAGGATACCTTGTCTCCGCGTCCAACATCCTTCTACTGAGGTAGAAGACGACCTTTTCAACACCCTCATAAAGTTGCACCACCACCGAAGCGATGGACGTGTCAGCTTATCGACAAGTAGATATAGAACGGCCTGTCTTGTTGGGGTGGGACTAGCACGAGCGGCGTTGTCGGATACCGCTTAATCTCGTCAAACGCCTGCTGCTCGTTCGCCCCCGATGAAACTCGTCATCAGATTTAATCTTCACCGAGCGCCATGAACGGCTCGATTCGTCCCGACAGGTTAGAGATGAATCGTCGGACGAAGTTGATCTTGCCGATAAGATGTTGGAGCTCTTTCTTCGTGGTGGGCGGCTGCATGGTACGCACTGCCTCCTGACTTTTCAGGCCGATCTCAATTCCCCGTTCATGAACCAGGAAACCTAGGAACTGACCGGCCGTCACACCAAAGGCACACTTCTTTGGATTCATTCTCAGTCCGAACTTCCGAGTTCGGTCTAGGATGCGTCGCAAAGCATCCAAGTGTCCCTCCACGGAGACAGACTTGACTACCACGTCATCGATGTAGATTTCCACCAGCTTGCCGATCAGATCGTGATATATATAATTCATGGCTCTTTGATACGTTGCACCAGCATTCTTCAACCCAAAGGTCATGACCACATATTCAAACAAGCCTACTGCCCCTGGCACTCTGAATGCGGTCTTGTGTATATCTTCTGGAGCCATGAAGATCTGGTTATAGCCGGCGTTGCCATCCATGAAGCTTAACACCTTGTGGCCGGCAGCTGCATTGATCAATGTTTCGCCACGGGCATCGGATACTCATCTTTTGGAGTGGCTCGTTAAGATCTCGGAAATCGATGGCCACACGCCACCGGCCGTCTTTCTTTTCTACAGGAACGATACTGGAGATCCATTCAGCATACCTGCATGGCCCGATGAACCCGGCGGCCAACATCTTCTCGATCTCTTTCTTGACCTCTTCCAGGATTTCGGCCTTCATCTGACGTGCTCGTTGTTGGAACGGCCGAAACCCTTTCTTAAGGGGAAGCCGATGTTCAATGATGCTCCTGTCCAACCCGGGCATCTCTGTGTAATCCCATGCAAAGCAATCCGGGTATTCTTTTAGCGAGCTATCATCCGACCCCTAAGATGTGGATCTAACTTCTTGCCGATAAAGGTTGGTCGCGGCTTATCCCCAGGACCGATGTCGACTTCCTCTAGTTCGTCGGCCGATGTAAACCCATATCCTAGTTTTCCGCCCCTGTGAGGTCGACACCAAATACAGGGAGAGCGTGTGGTACGGGTAATGCGGGCCGAACGCCGGAATCGGCCTTCATCTTGATTGTAACCAGGATTTTTTGGAGGTGTCGGGGCCGATCGCGTGGAACAGCTTCCTCCTTGTCTTCGCTGTGACAGCAGCTGCCCTCGTCTCTGTCCTTACCAGGGTGGTGCCCGAGCCCTATCATGTTGATGTCGAACGAGAATCTTGGCCGGCACCCTCCGGGGTAAGTGCGCTCCACCATATTAACGGCGGATGCCGGTGAAATCGGCACTTCTGGTGCTGCCAACGCGAACGGCAGCGGCGGACGGGACTGGAGTGGCATCTCTCCTTGGTAAGTCCCCAGAGCTGGTCCGGAGGGAGAATACTGATGGCTCATGATCTCCTGGATCACACGCAGAGCGACACGCTCCAAAGTGTTCACCAGGCTCTCAGAATGGCGGTGCAGCGAATGAGCCACCATAAAGTTGATCTCCTGACGCAGCGACCTGGTGCGTTCTTCTGACGGGGAGGACAGGTCCACTCCATCGAGCGCGCCTTCAGGTGAGAACCCCTTCCACCCGATGCCATGTGAGCGGGTTACGTGAAAAGAGCCGATGAGGTCGGCTTCGAGGACTGCTTTGATCTCGTCATGCTTCTTTTTGAGCTCCTCAGTCAGATCCTCGTACTTGACCGGAGTGCCTTCCGCCATCTCGGATGTAGATGGCGATGCGGTGGATGTCGAAGATAGTCCCACCGAGCGTGCCAGAATGTGTTGCGGTCAGAAACCCACCGGCGGGCAGCGACGGGCAACACCGTAGAGCCGGGAATCTCCCAGGACTGCGGCTGGCCCTGGTCCCTCCGAGCGACGGCCCGCAAAGCCTTCTGCACACACGTACGATGCTGTCGCAAGGGCGTGCCACCTGACCTATACCTGGTCAGGAAGGTGTTGGATGATGCCTCGCTTAGTTTCCTGCATGGCATACACGTAAACGTTAAATACGAGCCTCGATCGGCTCTCGAGGTTGTCTCGTGAATCGGCTCAAAGAGCCGATCCAACCATGATACGTACGAGATGTACGATCGGATGGTGGTCCTGCTTGATCAAGATAAAGCTAAAGCGACCTACTACGATTTGGGGTTTTCACCGCATAATCGGAACATCCTACTCGTGATTGGGCCTCGCGCTCGCGTACGGTGATCGTAAGCCGATCCTAGACAGGGCCTAAAAACCAACACGAGGTTGATCCTCGGAACGTCCTGTCTAGGGCTAGCAAACGACACCCTACACGCCGCTGGATCCTCCAACCCTTTGTAAGGCCTAACAATGCAGATATTAAACTAATCCTTGAAGAACAAGGAGCAATCATAACGGATCGGATCTACTAAACAATGATCAAGCGGGGTGCCGCCCTTACGCCCGTGACAGGCGTAAGGGCGGCTAGATGCCTAAGGGTTGCACGACGATAGCATATGATACGAAGAACAATGCTAACCCTAAAACATCTATGATAACTACGTTGCTCGCCATCAAAAAGGCTTCGATACGAGCAACGCATGGAAGACGAATAAACGTGTGCTGCCTAGATCGCAAGATGCGATCTAGGCAGCATGGTGCTTACCCGGAAGAAACCCTCGAGACGGGGGAGTTGGCGATGCGCCGAGATTGGTTTGTGGTGAACGTTGGTTGTTTATTTCATAAACCCTAGATACATATTTATAGTCCGGGGGACTTTCTAATTCAGGCGTGCACCTAACCGTGCACGGGTTAAACTCTAACTTCTAACCGACACGTATCCTACTATGGTACAGATACACGGGCAATTAGCCCAAACTTGGTACACAAGGCCGATTCATGTATTTTTTCTATATATATATTCTTTAAGCCCATCTCCAATCGCGGTCAACCTCTGATCCGGTCAAATTCTGGTGATAACACCATGCACTACGGCAAAACAACACAACGAATTGCACGGCAAAGAGCCCCATATGCACGGCAAAGCCTTGGCCGTGCGACGCTGCACGGCAAAGCCTTGGTCGTGCGACGTTGCACGACAAAGATCACACGGCAGAGATTTCGACGGAAACGAGTTCTTTGCCGTGCGGCTCGCCTATGTTGCACGGGAAAGGCTTTGTCGTGCGCCTCGCTCTCTGCCGTGCGCCCAGATCACTGCCGAGCATGCAAGTGTTGCCCTGCAGCAGGAAAACATTGTCGTGCAGGGTAGCTTTGCCGTGCGGCGTCACCTTTGCCGTGCGCCACGCCTCTGCCGTGCAGGTAGAGTTATCGTGCGGCATCACGACAGCCCCTGTTTTTTCCATAGTGATGTGCTTAACCATCCTCTTTGTCACTAGAAATTAGGATTGTCAACATATTCGCAATAATACTAAAAAGACGGTAGATAGTAGATTACATTGTCTTATCCCTTTTTGTGTTTGAAAATAATGACCAACTTCATCATTCACACCAATTCCCATACACGTGGGGGGGACATATTGATTAATCCATTCACCCCAATTAGGATCAAATACTTTCGATCATGTGTAGAACTTGTTATGGAAAATACCAGTTAACCTTATCATCGGATTTCTATAAATCTATTTACAGAGACCACCATCCATTTTCTTCCTACGAAATTCTTGGATCGTTTTGTGGAGAACAACAACCCCTTCAAGTATATGTCTTCATCCCATGCTTAAAAGTAGTTTGTGTTGGCCTTATAACTTTATGTACAATCTCAGTGTTTAAACTATCATGTGTGGTATTTTCTTGTGAATTCAAGAATGTGTAGCAGCAGTTTTATCAGTCTAGATATCCGGCATGGGGGAGAAAGGTAAAAGTGCTTTGAGACATGGTACTTGATGAGGGGAGGATGCATTTTGATGAAATAACCTAACAAAAAGGCAAAAATATGAGTCGAGTTACAAGATGAAGGATAACTAGACTGCGTGTCACCTATATATAAGGTGAAGTTATGCCATAAGATTGGATTCACATATCTTGTGGAAATACGTAAGATTGGATTCACATATCTTGTGAAGTTGTGCTATAAGATTGTATAAAGAACCCACGTGTCTGTTACAAGTAATACACACCATGCAAGAAAGAAGAGAGAGAATCATTTTGGCACCCACAAGGTTGAAGTAGACCTTAAACTTAAGATGAACTCATAAGGATATATTGCCGCTTGTAGGCGTTATGGTATGAGTTTTTGCACATAAAGGGATGCCCTAGCATTAAGATGGTGTCCCAACAAACTTTACTGCTCTTTAATTAGATCTACTATGGCCGGACCAAACAGGTGTTTGGTCGTCTAGGACATGCGCGAGCTACTCGATCAAGATTCGTAGTCATCTGGTCAAGGTTTACAAATGTTAACCCCGACGAATCCTATGGTAAGCTAAGTTGGCATCCATGAGTACAGAGTACTACTAGAATGGATAGATTCGTGGAGCGAGTAGCTGGTCGCATTTAGCTGGCGCGTTGTCCATAGCTAAAGCTAACGCAAACGGGGACAGAGCAATGAGAAGGTGGGACGAACTGGAAAGGACAGTTCAGAGGCCTGCCAGTACAACGTTGTGGCGCAGCAGAGAGAAACATGGTACTCCACTAGAGTCTATGACTGACGACCCTATATGAGGAAGTTAAGGTTGCACGGGAGACTAGGCCCAGCGAGCTGCCTGACGGACGAACGAGGTCAGTTCAGGAACTGTTGCGGTGAACAGGAACGCATCGCCCCGCTGGGAATCCATAGACGGGCTAATTATGGAGACGAACATGGGTTGGTCGATCTCGTGGAGTCAGGTGGATGCGGCGTATATAGCGGCTAGCTAGAGGGAGCTTTTCTTTTCTAGGGGGCTATTCTACTACGTTTACTGTGTCTGAATGCAGGCGTGCCTTGCCTCTCAGTCAGATCAGAGAAATATCAGCATTCTCAAAAGTATACAAATCTGTTTGCTCGTACTGGCCGCTATACAGTAGTACTGTCACATCACACATGGGCATAACATAGATATACACGAAACATGTGCCATGAACTCATGTAGTAGCAAGTTTTAGTTCCATCAAATCCCTTGAGCTTTTTTATTTTAAAAAATCGAAATATTATTTTGAGAACTCAAGAAAATCTGAAAAATGTTAAACATGTACATACATATGTGTAGTATGTGTGTGCAAAGTTTCCGCTATACATATGCTCAGTTGGGATCTACACTAAAAAAAGACAAATCTGGGATTAAAATCAAGTTTTTTTCTTCCATTTTAGAACCAGATTTTTTTTTACAAGGACCAAAATATACAATATTTTGTAACATATGGAGATGTAGATCACATCTCTATGTACCCACAGAATTAATTTTGGATTTTTTTGAACCTCAAATAGCATTTTTGTACTTCTAGATTTTGTCTTAAGTCGGACCTTTTCAAATTTAAATGAATTTGTAGAGATTAGCACCAATATATATATTATCAAATTGGTATATTATGAAACTACATTTCAAAAAGAACCTCGTGATACTACTACAGTGTCACAAATATTGCTATTTTTTCTATAAAGTTGACCAAATTTAAATAACTTAAACTTAAAGCAAAAGCTAAAAGTACACTTATTCACAATTGGACAGAGTATAATTGAACATCCACACAATTGCTCTCCACCACCACCTGACACCTTTGCACCCACAAACCATGGGGATATAAGAAAAGGAACTTTATTTAGTGAAACCTCTGCTATAACATTATCTACAGAAACTTCCTTTTGTTGTACATTGTTATATAATGAGATAACGGTGTTTTTCCCAACCATAGGTCTTCCCAAAACCGGATCTTTCCAATAACAAAAGATTCTGTTGAGAAAAATTCTTCTTTAACTTTCATTAAACCCTTTGAAAATAGGAGGAATAGGTTGGTTTTGATTTGACTTGGGAGAGGTATTTACTTTGTAGCAGGTCTTGACTGTTGACACACGTACCCCTTCCTCGTTAAAAGTATAAACAACTACTTATTGAGTAAACATTTATTTTTAATATGTAAAACCTCTCCTACACATAATGATACTAAACCCTCATGTTTAGGTCGACATATGATGTTTCACTTAGTTAACTTGTATTTCTTTTTTGTGACTACCATTGTGCTGGAGAAATCTTGGTCTAAAAAAAATCCAATCTCTTTCACATCTATTCAGGATTTTGAAGAAATGATAGCATGAACATTTGAAGACTCGTAAGCATCAAATTAATCAGAATAAACCGGTCTCCATAACATAACTTTCCAATCCAACTTCCCTAGCTTTATTTCAAAGCGATCTCCATCTCGATCACCTAATTAATGGCTTGTAAAACGTGAAGTAATTATCGCTTTCGGATGAGACTGTACATACACATAGCATTATGGAGTCATCGACATCCACTAATGTAGCAGCTACACGTACGCCCTGTTCTTCGCTGCGTTTGATCTGTATGCGTTTCGGCGTGTATCCTTGTACTGATCTCGCTGGGGGCCGATGCGCGCGCCGTCTCACATGGCAGCAGCTACTACAGCTAGCGCTGCCGGTGCCGGAGCAACGTCGTACGTGCGTGCGTGCCGCTGGTTTAGTCCTGTCACACACCCTTCACAGTACGCGATGCCCCCGGCCAGGGCATGGCATGGCATGGCATTGCATGCAGAGCGCCGAGAGCCCTGATCGATGATCAGAACGGCATTGTCACAAGACGATGTCGGATCCATCCAGCGTACGTTTGCCGATAAAGTGCAGGATCCAGGTTTTGAGCGCGGGCGCTGGCAAAAGTCGATTGGGTCGTCGCCGCTTCTCGGCCCCCGCGGACTCGACCGACACTGTTCGTGTGAGTCGTATCTACAGCTGCAAGTATGCGATGTTCCATCACGCCGGCCCGACCCGGCACTGTAGTAGTGGAGTTATACACTGCCGCTCCAGAGAACCGGACCCAGGGTCGAGAAATCATTCATCTTTTCTCCAACACAGTCGAGAAATCCTGGATCATGGGTTGATAATGATGACCGTTATGCTATATGTCCTATTTAGTTACTCTCTACGATTCATATTAATTGATTTCATTTTATTTAGATGCAAATGTATAGTTAACAAAAACACGTCTAGAAACATCCATATTCACACTTTTTTCAAGCATTCGAAAACAAGTACTTCAGATAATGTCCTGGTAAATCTTGGGTTCATTTGATTCAAAGGATTTTCATACAAATCTCCGAGAATTTTAATCCTTAAGATTCTTTTCTCGTCTATGTTGTTTGACTCGTAGGATTATTAATGCTTTGAAGGAACTTTTCTATCCACCCAGGGCTCAGGGCTGCCAAACACACACCATAGTTTGCAACCCGCCAGCCTCGCCATGCATTCCTTGCCACTGTGCACGTCTGTGTGCCTGCGCCTCCTCTGGAGGGGGTGTTCGCCCTAGTTGCGTTCCTAAGAGACTACCAAATCTCGTACCCCTTGAATAAAGTAGATTTAAAAGTTAGTCTAAATACTAAAAATGTTGAACCCTAGCAACAATATGGTAGTCTAAACCCCGGTAACACTCATGGGTTAAGCCTCTGGTACCACATCTCATACGTGACGGTGTCGTTTTTTTTTTTGCGACAAGCCGATAACTAACATCAGATGTTGTTGGAAAATCCTATCCCTCGCTTAGTGTGGGAGCGATTCACATCGGTCTGAAGCGGCGGACTAGGTGGGCTGGCCGATTAGCACCTAGGTTTGTACAGTTTTCCATTAGTTTTCTAGTTTTTTTGCTTGTTTTCTCAGGTTTCTTCAGCTTTTGCTTGTTTTGAAATTAGTTTACATTTGAAATTTATTCAGATTTTTAAAATGTTCAAATTTCAACTTTGTAAAAACTTAGAAATTTTTTGATTTTGAAAAAAAACGATTTAAAAAAATGTGCAAAAATATTCAGACTCTAGAAAAAAAAACTCAAATCCAGCATGCACGCACCAGGAAATAATAGAAGAAACAGAACTAGGCGAAAACAGCACAAGGCAACTGAAAGCAAATGGGCCAAGCCCATAAATGCAGCATCTATAGGCTGAACGCACGCGCGTGCCTAGCGGGGAGTAGGCGTACCCCACGGTGACGCCAATCGCTATCTCCCGCCCAGCTGCGGGGCTGAATAACGCCCACACGCGTGCGGGAGCGACCGGGCCACGGCCCATTTTGGTTAGATTTTTTTATTTTTTTTATGTGGTTCTTCTCTGGTTCGCTCAGTTTTTGGGTTTTTCTGTTTTTCTGTCTTTCCTTCCCTGCTTTTCTTCTTTATATGTTTTGAGAAAATTACAAATTTGAGAAAAATTTTAATTCAAGTAAATTTTAAATTCCAGTATTTTTTAATCCAAGAAAATTTTAAATTCGAGCAATTTTCTGATTCAAGCAAATTTCAAATTCGAGTTTTTTTAAATTCGAGCAAATTTTGATTTGTATAGATTTTCAAATTTGAAATTGTTTTATCCAAACTATTTTGGATGTGATTTTGTTTTTCAAATCCCATTTTGTTTACATTTAAAATTCGTTTAACTTAAATTTTCTTAAAATCAAAATTCGCTCACACTCAAAAAAATGTTTGCAAAATAGTCAAAGCTGGGATTCAAACCTGGGCGAACTAGCATGCCGACCAGAGGATGCAGCCAGTGAGCTAGTGATCGGTTGATATACAAATCGGGAAAACATGATTCTTCTTATTAACAAGGAAACAAACTAATGGGTCGGCCCACCCGAATTTCCCTTTAGGCAACGGTTGTTCGCTCCCGGAGATAGGTGCCCCCCCAGGGTGATTGCCCGCGGTTCCTATATGTCGACCAGGTCGGCACCTGCACCCCGCTTGGTGTGGGCCGGCCCGGTTAGATATTTTTTCCATTTCTTTTCTCATTTTCCTTTTCTTTTCTGTTTTCTTTTTTAGCGTTTCCTTTTTTGTTTTATCGTTTTATTTTTTTGTTTAAAAATAGTTTTCATATATTTTAAAATTTGAAAAATGTTTAATTTGAAAAAAGTGAAAAAAATGTTCACATTCGAAATTTGAACGAATTTTAAAAGTTTGAACAAATTTCAAAATTTAAACAAATTTTGAATTTCGAACAATTTTTGAATTTTGAACGATTTCCAAATTTTGAATAAATTTAAAATCGTACATTTTAAAAATATATAAACATAAAATTTTGAACAAAATTTGGAAACTTAAAAAATAAACAAAAAATGTTAGTTTTTAAAACAGAACTATAAACAAAAAAAAGGAAAAATAAGAATAAGAAAAGGAGGTTTTCCTGATGGGTTGCGACCCATTAAATAGTCATCGGGTCGGAGGGGTGTGCGACACCCCGTACGTGCCGACCTTGTCGGCTTATAGCGGATATCGGCACCTGCACCGCGCCGCACACCCTCGCGCGCTGTGTGGGCCGACCCGTTTAGGTTTTTTTCTTTTCTCCTTCTCCTTTTTCTTTTCTTTTCTGTTTTCTTTTAGTGTTTTTTTGGTTTTCTTGTTTTATTTTTGTGTTTAAAAATGATTTTCAAAAATTTCCAAATTTGGAAAATGTTTAAATTGAAAAAAATGTTCACATTCAAAATTTGAACAAATTTAAAAGTTTCAACGAATTTCAAAATTTAAACAAATTTTGAATTTTGAACGAATTTGAACAAATTTTGAATTTTGAACGATTTTTTCATTTTGAACAAACTTAAAATCGAACATTTTTTAAATCTATAAACAGAAAATTTTGAACAAAATTTGGAAACGTGAAAAGGACACTAAAAAAATGTTAGTTTCGAAAACAGAACTAGAAACAGAAAAAGAAAAAAAGGTTGTTTACCTGATGGGTCGCGGCCCATTAAACAGCCACCGGGTCGGAGGGGTGTGTGGCATCCCGTATGTGCCGACCCGGTCGGCATATAGCAGCACGCCAGCACCCGTGATAGCCCGTGGAACCTATTCACCACTCATTGCGGCTCAGATGGTCGGGGCCGCCTGAAGAGAGCATCGGTTGGCCAGGCCAATCAACGTGGCTTGGAGCTTCTGGTTTTCCTCTTTCGCAGTTTTTTTTGGGGTCTTCAGCTGGATTTGGGTTTTTGTTTTTTTTGTTTTTTAGGTTTTGTTCGGTTTCTGCTGTTTTTTTATTTTCGTATGTCTGTTTTTGAACTTTTTAAATTTTAAGAGTTTTTCATTTTCGTACTTTTTTCATGTTTTGAATATTTTATTTTTGAACTATTTTCATGTTCGAAAATCTTCAACTTTGAGTTCATATTTTTAAAATTTTGATCAATTTTCAATTTTGACTATTTTTTTTTATTTTTGAACACTTTTTAGCTTTATCGCCCACGCACTTTTTAGCGAACGTCGCGCACACAGAATCGAAACAAATATACTGAAAAGCAAACTCTTTTAGTACAAAAAAAACCATATAATTTGTACTGTCAGCGATTGTTTGTTGTCTGGCCTGGCAACTAATAAGCCCAATACTGACATTAGCTTGCCCAAGCATAAATTAGGTTACTACTATGCTGCAACATTTTTTTTTATGTATGATTGTCTGATGAGAAGAGTTTGTGATCTGACATCGTAATATTGTCTGTCCAATGATGAAGTGGTGGAATAGCCTGTGTTGTTGCGTCTTGGGATTACCATTGTTGTTAACATTTATCTGTGCTTTCAGTGTGGCTACTTCTTGCCTGTTGCCTTTGCCGGTAGAGATTTCTATGTAGTGATGATGTGGTCTTTTGGTGGTTTTGGTGGCAGGCACTGCTATGCTCTGAGAGTTGTGGCTGATCATGTTCATCTGTCACGCATGCTTGCTCTATTGGCTGATTGCTGATAAGAGCTGCTAGCCTGCTAAGACACTACATCTGGTACAGTTCTTGTTGAAATATTGGGCCTACACTTAGTGGCCCAAATTAGATTTCAGTTTTTCCTATAAATCTCAAAGCCCACATAGTGCCAGCCTTGTGAGTTTGAGCCCAAGTTGGTGGCAGCTCACTAGGGAGTTGCAAGAGGTGGGAAGTTTAGTCCCACATGGAAAGTTGGGAGGAAGTTAGACCACCTTATAAGGTGGGTTGTTCCACCACTAGTAAGTGAGTGAGAATAGGAGTGCTACACGCGCGCTCCTCCTCCTCCTCGCTCGTCTCGACACGCCGCGCCGCGCCGCGCCGCGCCGCGCCGCGCTCGTGGTGAGTGGATTGAGCCTCAGCTCAGGAAAACGAACAGAGTCCTGAGACGTGGGCGTGGCCCACGTTGCCTACGGTTTCCCGAGCCTATATAATCTCCTGCCCGGCTACCGCAGAAACATCATCCAATACACGAGTTAGGGTTTCCACCTCTCTCTGCTTGAGCCGCCATCGTAGTCTACTCCATCCCGCGAGCCGACGTGCATCGGCGAACGGGAGAGCAGGTCTCCGGAACCGCTCGTCCTTGCGATCCTATACGGGAGAGGGCGAATTAGGTTTTTGGGAAGCGCTCTGCGCGACTGCTCAAGCTCTCCATCACGGGTCGCCTTCCGTCGTCTACAACGCCGTCTACTTCGACCCGTCGTCCCCGTCATCAACAACGTTGTCATCAACAACGTTACTGCTGCGACATCATCTGCTACACCTCCACCGCCACCTCCACCAGATCGGTACGTGCGACATATCTCGATCTGTTTAGCGATGGATGTTGTACTGTTTGCTATGCTACTGTTCATGTTGATCACTACATCTAGTATGTTCGAGTTTCACATGTTAGTAGTTACTGTCGTCATGCTTAATATTCTGGAATTAATCATGGAAATTGTGCCTAATTATCCAACAGTTCTCCTGCTAACATCTGATGATACGAGCTAACAGGAAATAGTTTATATGCAGCAAATGCACTAGATTATTTTTCTGTAAATGTTTCACAAACCATGTAAATTCGCCACAATTTTGTGTTTGATTATATTCTATCAATTATACGCTCCCAAAACAGAAGAAAGAAATCAACTGACTCTCCCCTTTGTCCCTGCTAACGACTAACAACATCTGATATGAACTACATAGTAGGAAATGTTGTTATTGAAGAAATGTACTCGATTATTTCTCTGTAAATGTTTCAGAAACCATGTACAATCTCTGCATTTGAGTACGCTCCCAAAACAGAACAAAGAAATCACCAAAGAACCAACAAAGAACCTGCCCTTAGACGCATATATGTCGCGTGATCATGTCATGGGCTTCTCGAGCAACGCGGAGATGTACCATTCGTTTCTCTCCGGTCCCAGGTCGAGCTTGGGGCTGGGCTTCCAGCGGAGCGGGCGGAAGCCGACGCGGCGGAAGATGGGCACGTAGGTGGCGTTGAGCTGCGGGCCGAGGCAGAAGAAGTGGTCGAGCCAGAAGACGCCGCCGGGGCGGAGCACCCGGTAGATGTCGAAGAGCGCGAACTCGAGCACGTCGTTGGGCACCGAGTTGGTGAGCACGTGCATGGAGTGCACGATGTCCAGCACGCCGTCGGCGAAGGGGAGCCGCTGCACGAGGCTGATCTGCAGCGGCACGAGGCCCCGGGACGCCACGAACCGGTTGAAGGGCGCGTCCAGGTCCAGCGTCGTGGTCACCACGGTGACGTTCCGCTCCCGCATCCGCGCCGCGAAGGTGCCGGTCCCGCCACCGATGTCGAGTCCGACGCGCACCGTGCCCGCCGGCCTGGACCGCAGCACGTTGTCGATGCTGAACCCGGGGCCGCCGTTGTCGGAGAGCCACCGCCGCCGTTCCTTGCCGGCCAGGTCGAAGCAGTCCTTGCAGTCGTAGGACCCGCCCCTGCTGCGCGCGCGCGCCACCAGGCAGGTGTAGTTCTTGCACGTGTACGGGGTCCAGTTCACGGTGGTGTCGTTCGGCATCGACCACAGGCTCTCCGGGAGCGGCTTCGGCTCGACGTACCTCGCCGGGGACCTCGGCCGGCAGCGCCTGCGCGGCAGCGGCTCGCACCCCTTGAGCATGAGCTGCAGCGCGAGGCCTTCGTCGTCGGGGCACTCGCCGCTGGCGTTGTACGTCATGTACTGCGTGAGCTCCTCCTGAAAGTTGCGGCACGCGAAGCCCAGGCCCGGGAAGAGCTCGTCGGTGCCGAAGTTGACGGAGTAGCCGAGGGGAAGACGGTGCGGCTCGATGGCCAGCCTGAGCTCGCCCGTGGGCTCCTCGGGCCAGCCGTTGAAGTCCTGCACCGCCGGCGTGTCTCCGTGGACGGCGCCGAGCTTGGAGAGCACGGACTCGAGGAGGAGCGACGACGTGCCGCACTGCGCACGGAGGAAGGCCAGCTCCGCGCGCGCCAGCGAGAGCGTGTCGCGGGTAGCGTTGAGGTCCCGGAGGAGCGCAGTGGAGTCCCAGAGGTGGATGCGAGGCGCCGAGGCCGGCATGTTGAGCGACAGCGACGCGCCGGAGAAGAGGTACACGGACACGAGGTTGGTGGCGATGACGACGAGGAGCATCTTGAGCTTGGCGTGCCGAATCGCCGGCCGCGCCGGCCTGTGCCCGTGGCCGTCCGAGCCGCCGCCCATCGCCGCACCGATCTGCTGCTGCGACGAGATGGCGGTGATCCGGTGCTTTGTCCCGTGCATGACCGGCACCACACCTCCTGTGCGCCCGATCGTGAGCTGGAGATCGGCAGCAACTAGTTCTAGCAGTCTAGTCTAGGAAGATAGTGGCGGTCCTCGAGATTGGCGCTGCTCCTCTTGCTACGCTACGCTGTTTCCGCATTACCGGAACCGGAAGCGGTGGTGCTACTTCTGTGCATTACGCAGGCATTTTGTACCGATTAAATCGACGTTCCAACATGAACATGGTGGCTGGTTAATTAACCTGGGGTTTGGAAGATTATAACTGAAGCTTTGAGGCGCACTTGTTTTGACTTTGGGTGCGTTTGGATCCGTGGCTGGTTGCTTTGAGAGGAGAAAAATGGTACTGTAGCAGGTTTGCTTCAGCAGGCAAGCTCATTCCTCGGAAAAACAAAAAATAGGCAAGCTCTGTTGCTGGATCCACAAGTCGGCGAAAGATAAGTTCGCTGGTTTCGTTTTAGTCGCTTAAGACTTTTCAAGTACTCCCACCGTTTTTATTTGTGAAGACACTATTAAAAACACTTTTTTTTTTTAATATGTAAGGCCACTAACACACTAATCTAGTAAAACCGATTATATTTCTACTACGTAGGATGATGTTTATTAACGCAAAAGTTGCATGTAATCATAGAGAAAGAGACACCACATGGAATATGTTTAATTACGAGAATATTTTCATTTAAATAATCGTGCTATTAATTGTTATCTCCATCTTAAAGGTTAAGATTTATATTATTTTTAGAAAGTCATACTATGTCAAGTTTAACTAAGTTTTGCGGTGACCCAACATACCACCGCATGTTATAGTATGCAAGTCATTAACATAATATTTTTGTGACAGTACCAGTTCACAAATGTTACGATCCTCAGAGTTGTACAATAGAAACATTGCGGGTCCAAATATCAAACACTTGTTATTACAAGGCAAAAGTGTACAAAATCTTTGATATCATCATTAGTCTAGTGAGGATACCACTCTAACTCAACTCCAACTCCTAACATTTTGCAAACCAACGGAATCACTAAATAAAGTACCATGGAGCTCAGTAGCTTATTTAAGTAAGGTTTTATGCTGCTCGGCTCTCGTATGACTACTCGGAACTCTTTTTGCTGCTTGGTCTCCTCCTCAACTCCATAGAGTATGCTATAGTCCACGTCTTCCATTCCACATGATAGATCAGGCTTTTAGTAGTAGACCTCATAGCTGCCCTCGGTTCCTTTGGTGTAGTGTCCTCCATCGTTCTCACAGTGTAGCAAGGGTTTTTGGGAGTAAAGGGGTGAGTACGAGTGTACTCAACAACCTCAACTAAAAGGAAAAATGTGTTTGATGCACTAATTATAGCCTTTTATCAGGAAATCGTAGGCCAATGCATGTTACATAAACGTTTCTTCAAAATTTATTTTATTCAGAAAAGCTATGTGCATCAGCCTTCACAGGGTGTCTACAACTTAAGGAAGATCATGTCCTGCTATGGGTTTGCAGTTCTTTCCTAGAACAAGGAGTTATAAGCCACAATTCAATACACTCTGCAAATGTGTGTTACTTTTCTCACAAGATATTTGTATCCTTGTTACCATATGGGCGTACTTTATCGTCCACACTTCCTTAGTGTGGGGTCCAATCTAAGATCCAAGTCAATCACTTCCCTTCTTTGTGACCATGCATTCTGATGTCTACGGGTGCTTCTATTCTTGTAGACAGTGTTGGGCCTCCAAGAGCAGAGGTTTGTAGAACAGCAGCAAGTTTCCCTTAAGTGGATCACCCAAGGTTTATCGAACTCAGGGAGGAAGAGGTCAAAGATATCCCTCTCAAGCAACCCTGCAATCACGATACAAGAAGTCTGTTGTGTCCCCAACACACCTAATACACTTGTCAGATGTATAGGTGCACTAGTTCGGCGAAGAGATAGTGAAATACAAGTAATATGGATGTATATGAGTGGTAATAGCAATCTGAATAAAATATGGCAGCGAGTAAACATGCAACGAACGATAAATAAACGGAGTTTCGATGCTTAGAAACAAGGCCTAGGGATCATACTTTCACTAGTGGACACTCTCAACTTTGATCACATAATAAAACCACTCTACACTCTTTTGTTGGATGATGAACACCACTAATTGCGTAGGGCTACAAGAGCACCTCAATGCCGGAGTTAACAAGCTCCACAACATTCGATGTTCATATTTAAATAACCTTAGAGTGCATGATAGATCATTGCAATTACACCAAGTACTAACATAGCATGCACACTCGTCACCATCACACTATGAAGGAGGAATAGATCACATCAATACTATCATAGCAATAATTAACTTCATAATCTATAAGAGATTACAATCATAACCTATGCCAAGTACTACATGATGCACACACTGTCACCATTACACCATGGAGGAGGAATAGACTACTTTAATAACATCACTAGAGTAACACATAGATGAATAGTGATACAAAACTCATATGAATCTCAATCATGTAAGGCAGCTCATGAGATCATTGTATTGAAGTACATAGGAGAGAGATTAATCACATAGCTACCGGTACAGCCCTTAGCCTCGATGGAGAACTACTCCCTCCTCATGGGAGACAACAGCGTTGATGAAGATGGCGGTGGTGTCGATGAAGAAGCCTTCCGGGGGCACTTCCCCGTCCCGGCGGCGTGCCGGAACGGAGACTCTGTCCCCCAGATCTTGGCTTCGCGATGGCGGCGGCTCTGGAAGGTTTCTCGTACCGTGGCTTTTTCGTATCGAGGTTTTAGGTCGAGGAGGCTTAAATAGGCGAAGAGGCGGAGTCGGAGGGCTGAAGGGGGCGTGACACAATAGGGGGGCGCGGCCCAGGCCCTGGCCGCGCCACCCTATCATCTGGTGGGCCTGTGACTCTCCTCTGGCGGCTCTCGGGTGTTCTGGAAGCTCCGTGGAATTCTAAGATGCTGGGCGTTGATTTCGTCCGATTCCGAGAATATTTCCTTACTAGGATTTCTGAAACCAAAAACAGCGAAAGACAAGCAATCGGCCCTTCGGCATCTCGTCAATAGGTTAGTTCCGGAAAACGCATAAATATGACATATAATGTGTATAAAACATGTGAGTATCATCGTAAAAGTAGCATGGAACATAAGAAATTATAGATACGTTTGAGACGTATCAAGCATCCCCAAGCTTAGTTCCTGCTCGCCCTCGAGTAGGTAAACGATAACAAGAATAATTTCTGAAGTGACATGCTATCATAATCTTGATCATACTATTGTAAGCATATGAGATGAATGCAGCGATTCGAAGCAATGATGAAGATAATGAGTAAACAAATGAATCATATAGCAAAGAATTTTCATGAATAATACTTTCAAGACAAGCATCAATAAGACTTGCATAAGAGTTACTCATAAGGCAATAGATTCAAAGTAAAGGCATTGAAGCAACACAAAGGAAGATATAAGTTTCAGCGGTTGCTTTCAACTTCAACATATATATCTCATGGATAATTTTCAACACAAAGTAATATAACAAGTGCAATAAGTAAACATGTAAGAATCAATGCACACAGTTGATACAAGTGTTTGCTTCTTAGATAGAAAGAATAGGTAAACTAACTCAACAATAAAGTAGAAGATTGGCCCTTCGCAGAGGGAAGCATTGATTACTATATTTGTGCTAGAGCTTTTCATTTTGAAAACAAGAAACAATTTTGTCAATGGTAGTAATAAAGCATATGAGTTATGTATAAGACATCTTATAAGTTGCAAGCCTCATGCATAGTATACCAATAGTGCTCGCACCTTGTCCTAATTAGCTTGGATTAACACGGATTATCATTGCATAGCATATGTTTCAACCAAGTGTCACAAAGGGGTACCTCTATGCCGCTCGTACAAAGGTCTAAGGAGAAAGCTCGCATTGGATTTCTCGCTTTTGATTATTCTCAACTTAGACATCCATACCGGGACAACATAGACAACAGATAATGGACTCCTCTTTAATGCATAAGCATTCAACAACAATTAATATTTTCATAAGAGATTGAGGATCCACACTGAAACTTCCACCATGGATCATGGCTTTAGTTAGCGGCCCAATGTTCTTCTCTAACAGTATGCATACTCAAACCATATGATCATGAAAATTGCCCTTACTTCAGACAAGACGAACATGCATAGCAACTCACATGATATTCAACAAAGGTAAAAGTTGATGGCGTCCCCGTAAACATGGTTACCGCTCAACAAGCAACTTATTAAGAAATAAGACACATAAGTACATATTCTTCACCACGATAGTTTTTAAGGCTATTTGTCCCATGAGCTATATATTGCAAAGACAAAGGATAGAATTTTAAAGGTAGCACTCAAGTAATGTACTTTGGAATGGCAGAGAAATACCATGTAGTAGGTAGGTATGGTGGACACAAATGGCATAGTTTTTAGCTCAAGGATTTGGATGCACGAGAAGAATTCCTCTCAATACAAGGCTAGGCTAGCAAGGTTGTTTGAAGCAAACTCAAGTATAAAAGGTGCAGCAAAGCTCACATATGAACATATTGTAGGTATTATAAGACTTTATATTGTCTTCTTGTTGTTCAAACACCTTAACCAGAAAATATCTAGACTCTAGAGATCAATCATGCAAACCAAATTTTAACAAGCTCTATGTAGTTCTTCATTAATGGGTATAAAGTACATGATGCAAGAGCTTAAACATGATCTATATGAGCACAACAATTGCCAAGTATCAAATTATTCAAGACATTATACCAATTACCACATGCGGCATTTTCCGTTTCCAACCATATAACAATTAACGAAGCAGTTTCAACCTTCGCCATGAACATTAAAAGTAATGCTAAGAACACATGTGTTCATATGCAACAGCGGAGCGTGTCTCTCTCCCACACAAGCATTGATTTATTCAGAGAATGAAAATAACAAAACGAAAATAAAAGCACACAGACGCTCCAAGTAAAATACATAAGATGTGACTGAATAAAAATATAGTTTCAAGAGAAGAAACCTGATAAATTGTTGATGAAGAAGGGGATGCCGGGGATGCCTTGGGCATCCCCAAGCTTAGATGCTTGAGTCTTCTTGAATATGCAGGGATGAACCACGGGGGCATCCCCAAGCTTAGACTCTTCACTCTTCTTGATCATAGTATATCATCCTCCTCTCTTGACCCTTGAAAACTTCCTCCACACCAAACTCGAAACAAACTCATTAGAGGGTTAGTGCATAATCAAAAATTCACATGTTCAGAGGTGACATAATCATTCTTAACACTTCTGGACATTGCACAAAGCTACTGGACGTTAATGGAACAAAGAAATCCATCCAACACAGCAAAAGAGGCAATGCGAAATAAAAGGCAGAATCTGTCAAAACAGAACAGTCCGTAAAGACGAATTTTACTGAGGCACCAGACTTGCTCAAATGAAAATTCCCAAATTGAATGAAAGTTGCGTACATATCTGAGGAACACGCACGTAAATTGGCAGATTTTTCTGAGCTACCTACAGAGAGGAAGATCGAAATTCGTGACAGCAAGAAATCTGTTTCTGCGCAGTAATCCAAATCTAGTATTGACTTTACTATCAAAGACTTTACTACAACAATGCAATAAAATAAAGATAAGGAGAGGTTGCTACAGTAGTAACAACTTCCAAGACTCAAATATAAAACAAAATTGCTGTAGTAAAATAAACACATGGGTTATCTCCCAAGAAGTGCTTTCTTTATAGCCATTAAGATGGGCTCAGCAGTTTTAATGATGCAATCGCAAGAAATAAGAGTTGAAGCAAAAGAGAGCATCAAGAAGCAAATTCAAAACAAATTTAAGCCTAACATGCTTCCTATGCATAGCAATCTTGTAAATAAACAAATTCATGAAGCATGATGCAACAAGCATAGAAAGATAAAACAAGTATAACTTCAAGATTCTCAACATAAAGAGGGGAAACTTGATATTATTAAGATGCATATAACCATATTTCCCTCTCTCATAATAACTTTCAGTGGCATCATGAACAAATTCAACAATGTAACTATCACATAAAGCATTCTTATCATGAGTCTCATGCATAAAATTATTACTACTCCCAACATAAGCATAGCCATTCTTATTAATTGTAGTGGGAGCAAATTCAACAAAGTAGCTATCATTATTATTCTCATCATCAAATATAGGAGGCATAGTATAATCATAATAAGCTTTATCCTCCATAGTAGGCGGCACCAAAAGACCACTATCATTATAATCATCATATATGGGAGGCATATCATAATCAACATAAACTTTCTCCTCAATACCCGGAGGGCTAAAGAGATCATTTTCATCAAAACCGACCTCCCCAAGCTTAGAATTTTTCATATCATTAGCAACAATGGTGTTCAAAGCGTTCATACTAATATCATTGCTACTAGCATGCAAATAAGGTTCCATAGGTTTTTTAATTTTCGCATTAAACCATTCATGTCCTGACTCAGGAAATAGTGTTAAAAGCTCGCAGATGTTTTCCATTATGCCTTACTAGTGTTTAACAAGAAACAAAAAGATGCAATTGCAGGATCTAAAGGAAATAGCTTCGAGATCACACACAACGGCAACAGAAAAGTACTTTACCTGGGACCAGAGTATGAGTGCCTTTTACCTTTCCTCCCCGGCAACGGCGCCAGAAAAGTGCTTGATGTCTACGGGTGCTTCTATTCTTGTAGACAGTGTTGGGCCTCCAAGAGCAGAGGTTTGTAGACAGCAGCAAGTTTCTCTTAAGTGGATCACCCAAGGTTTATCGAACTCAGGGAGGAAGAGGTCAAAGATATCCCTCTCAAGCAACCCTGCAATCACGATACAAGAAGTCTCTTGTGTCCCCAACACACCTAATACACTTGTCAGATGTATAGGTGCACTAGTTCGGCGAAGAGATAGTGAAATACAAGTAATATGGATGTATATGAGTGGTAATAGCAATCTGAATAAAATATGGCAGCGAGTAAACATGCAACGTAACGGTAAATAAACGGAGTTTCGATGCTTAGAAACAAGGCCTAGGGATCATACTTTCACTAGTGGACACTCTCAACTTTGATCACATAATAAAACCACTCTACACTCTTTTGTTGGATGATGAACACCACTAATTGCGTAGGGCTACAAGAGCACCTCAATGCCGGAGTTAACAAGCTCCACAACATTCGATGTTCATATTTAAATAACCTTAGAGTGCATGATAGATCATTGCAATTACACAAAGTACTAACATAGCATGCACACTGTCACCATCACACTATGAAGGAGGAATAGATCACATCAATACTATCATAGCAATAATTAACTTCATAATCTACAAGAGATTACAATCATAACCTACGCCAAGTACTACATGATGCACACACTCGTCACCATTACACCATGGAGGAGGAATAGACTACTTTAATAACATCACTAGAGTAACACATAGATGAATAGTGATACAAAACTCATATGAATCTCAATCATGTAAGGCAGCTCATGAGATCATTGTATTGAAGTACATAGGAGAGAGATTAACCACATAGCTACCGGTACAGCCCTTAGCCTCGATGGAGAACTACTCCCTCCTCATGGGAGACAGCAGCGTTGATGAAGATGGCGGTGGTGTCGATGGAGAAGCCTTCCGGGGCACTTCCCCGTCCCGGCGGCGTGCCGGAACAGAGACTCCTGTCCCCCAGATCTTGGCTTCGCGATGGCGGCGGCTCTGGAAGGTTTCTCGTACCGTGGCTTTTTTCGTATCGAGGTTTTAGGTCGAGGAGGCTTGAATAGGCGAAGAGGCGGAGTCGGAGGGCTGAAGAGGGCATGACACAATAGGGGGCGCGGCCCAGGCCCTGGTCGCGCCACCCTATCATCTGGTGGGCCTTTGACTCTCCTCTGGCGGCTCTCGGGTGTTCTGGAAGCTCCGTGGAATTCTAAGATGCTGAGCGTTGATTTCGTCCGATTCCGAGAATATTTCCTTACTAGGATTTCTGAAACTAAAAACAGCAGAAAACAGCAACTGACCCTTCGGCATCTCGTCAATAGGTTAGTTCCGGAAAACGCATAAATATGACATATAATGTGTATAAAACATGTGAGTATCATCGTAAAAGTAGCATGGAACATAAGAAATTATAGATACGTTTGAGACGTATCACATTCCCACCATTTTTGTGAGTCTGTCCTCGCCTTTATCATATGGTAGATTGTTCCGAACAATTCTCCCATAGATAGGGTAGTAAGTTTGTCCTCCACTTTATCATATATATAGGTAGATTGTTCTGGACAAAAACTGTCCCCAATACCATATAGATAGATTCTTCCACATAATCTCTTACTAACCATCCGTTGATATGCGAAAGGAAGAAGATCCACATGACTTCCCCACAGACATTATAGATATCATGGTTAGTATGCAATATACGGTGCAAAATCACTCGACAGCATTGGTTATTAGTCCTATGTGAATATAAACCCAACTGCAAAGGAACATCCACCATCATCTTAGACCATGGTTCGATCGCCCACCATATAGTCATATTCATAATTGTATAAGTAATGGTGTTTTTCAATGCAAGAATGATACGAATATTAATTTGCAAGTATTTGCTATAAACTAATCAATGTCATGAGCAAGCTTTGAACTTGCATGCGAACTGCAAGGTAATGCAGTTCGATGCTTCGTGCTGACTCGAGACCTCGAATTCTGAAAAGACAGCATCATTGTTTCATAAAACAATTTTAAAGATCCAGTTGATGGTATTATGCATACTAATGTCATGCATTAGCTTCTTTGTGTGTTTTACCTTTGTTGTGATTTTGTTGGGTACTTTAATAATCAAATACCATTATTGGTATTTAATAATGTTTTCTTGAATTTTTGATTCAACTAAATATTATTTCTTCGATTTAAAAATGATTAGCTCCTCTACGGATGGCAAAAGGTTGAAAAAACAGTGGCTCTAGGGCCAACCTCCTCTGGCTAGGGGTGTTGTGGGGTTCCGCAAGCAACGGGGAACAATGGTGGTAGTAGAACCGTTGTGGAGATGTGAGAGGGATAGGAATCTGGGTGGGAAGAGAGAGGGTGTGTGGGGAAGATGGTTGTTCCTGCTGATTGTCGAGCTAGGGTGGACAAGAGGGAGACGCAAATAGACGCTCACACTGCCCATTTTACCGCAAACCCGGTCAAAAAAATTAGAGCGGTGGCGAGAGCCAGACAACGCTCCGTGCCTTGTCAGTAATTGAGGAAAGATGTTCTCTTAAAGAATAAAGATGCACCATAAGTATTTTTGTGCTGGCACGTCTTGAAATGCTGTGTTACCCGACCATTAGCTATAGTACTACTACTAGTGACAGAGATTTTTGGCTCCTGGGTGCCGATGCTCATGCTGTTTTTGAAAAATTAAAAATCACATTTATGAGTTTTAAAAAAATTAGAAAAAATTCTTGGTGTAGCCAATGATTTATCCCACAAAGGTGCAAAGTTTCAATTTAAAATATTTTGTATTTTTGGCTACACAAAAATAACAAAACACGTGGATCTGGGTATGCATATTTCAAATCTTCAAATTTTAACGTATTTTGTCTTTTTTGTGTAGCCTACAATATTTAAATTTTCATATTAAAATTTTACAGGCTGGTAGCTTACGTAATTTACTATGTGCAGATTTATTTTCAAAAAAGTTTTAAAAAATGTGTATGATTTATTTTTGCAAACAGCAGGGAACACTGGTGAGCTAAAGACACTTTCCGTACTGCTAGGAACTAATAGGCTCCTTTGAATTAATGAACGGAAAATTAGATTAGTTTTACTATGAGGTCATATCATAAGTGCTTTTGAAAGAAAGAAAATGCAAGTTAAAACGAGTATCAGCGAACGAAAATAAGTACTATCATTTTGTGGTCAGATTGAGAGAATGGCATATTCCTGCATACTGTAAGAAAGCAAAAAAAGAAGAAGCCCGAAGCCAACCACTCCTTCTCGCCGTCTCGCTTTAACCCTCCCCTTCCCATTTCCTCTCCCTTCCACTGCTCGGTTGTCCCCATCTTCCACCCCAGGACAAGAAGAAGATGCCGCCGGCGAGCCTTCCAAGGATGGACTGCCACTTCACCTGGCTGGGAAATCCCGTGAACGGCTTCGACGTGCTCCCGCCACCAACACGGCAGCCAGTCAATGGTAACTAGCGTAAACTAATCTGATCGTTTCAACGTTGAAAACATGTGTTTTTTTCTGTTACGAATAAAAAGTTGTGTTTTTTTTTTTGTTTTGCATTCCACTGATCTTGACATCTCTTCGATTCAAGTTCTACTAGCGCTTCTCTCGGCACCGGAACGTGTCTTTTTATTCTATTCTCAACGGGGTTACCAAGAATCCCAAGTCCTTTTAATTTATATTGTTTCCTCTTTTGGCGATTCAATTTTTTTAGGTGAACTCCATCCACCTAGTTTTTTTCGTTAGCAAAAAAATTCTAGCGAATTTCCGCATTTTTTTCTCTAGAGATTCATAAAGAACTTCGGTGCTAATTTACGCGGCTGCTCTCGTCGCCGTCCCGCCGCCGTCGTGTCATCGGGTCAACCGGCCGAGGCAGGTGGTGCGACCTGCGAGCGACCCACCCCCTTTGGGCCTTTACGCCAGGTGCTCTTTGAGTTGCCCCTCCCATACTGGGCCTCCACAGGCCTGTTGCATTAATTTGCGGTAAACACCAAATCAGCTCAGTTTCCACCAGCATCAGGATGCAGACCCTGACTACCATGGTGTCTTCCAGTGGCAGGATGAAAGATCCGACTTGGGCAAATGCTGCAACCACGAACGGGTGCCGTTGCTGGATCAGCTACAAGAAAGAAGCCAACGTTAAAATCTCCTGTATATTTTAAATTTGTGCCAAACGAAACATATAAACATAGTCGCCAAAGACCTGATAATGCAACCATATCTGCATTTATTTCACACGTACAGAAGACATATAAATGAAGCAAAAGAGCAAAACTCATGATAATTAAGTTAACCAACTTTATATTGGTCACTAACAGGCCTAACTAGAGCACATTTTCTACATACACAACCAAATGGGAAACACAGCATTCTGTTTTAGGTTATCTCCGTAGGAAAGCTAACAGAACCCACGATTACAATGAACAGATCATAACTGGCAGTCCTTGGCAGCAACAAATGAAAGAAATAAGATAGCATATAGAGCTCTTGTAAATTAACACACCTGGGTCCATCTTGATGCAGGACACACATGAAATTTTCTTTTCATTTGCACCCACCCTCAGTTCAGCAAAGAAGTATTTCGGAACAAGGTCAACACAAGTGGTAGCCCCTTTGAGTTTGGCAAGGAAGTTAGCATGCCTCCACACACCATCAAAGAAGAAAGTAACACTGTCCACTGCTTTAACCAGTTCATGCTTATCCTGCAAACATATTCACTAACTTAAGTGGGTACTACTCAGATGGCACATACATGAATAAATTCGGAAATTTTTAAGAACAAACCTCGTTCAATCGGTTGTAGTGTTCCAGAGCTGCTTTTGCACATGCAGGGTTCTGCCATGATGAACCATAGTCATATGTAACTTCTTCACTGCAAGGACAAGAGACAATATAATTATAAGCATCATGTGCCTAGATATCTATCTTCCATTAAATCATTATTAAAACAATCAAAAAAACCGTGGAGATAATGAGTACAAGACAAGATTTATCAACTGTGGAAATTTACGAGCTAAACTCTACATGTATAACAAGAATGAGTAATTCGGACTCAGGACGTGGGAGGTTCATCCGGCAGACTGACACCATGCATAATACAACCGGTTGATCTTACCATATACTGGAAGACCCAATACTACGTATAAATGGGCACGTACCACAGGCAAATAATTACATTACATCAGTTCCCAACAGAAAACGAGCAACTCAGGCTGAGGTTGAATTGTAGCCGTAAATGATCTGAACTGGCCACATTAATCTATGGAATCTAGCTACTTTTTCTTCTTTATTTGAATCAGATACTTTTTCTCTCTATTTGAATCAGATACTACTTTTTCTTCTCTATTTGAATCAGATACATTAGCTTAATTACTAGGTTGAACCGATTGTATGTGTCAGCTACTGTCTCAGAGAAATAAACAACATGACACTAAATAAACATAGAACATATAAACCACTCCTGAGTAGACCAAACATTGATGATTAGAGATTGAAACTTATTTTGGGATAATAGAGTACATACAACTCATATTAGGTTAATAAAAAAGATATTATTCATGAAATTTACAATAATAAAAATAATTGGACAGTACTAATTTGGCTTCCATCAACTCTGTTTAAGGTCCATTAATAGTAATTCTGAATATATGCAATATAGAAATCTGTCGAATATTCCTGTGGCATTCAATAACAGAAGTGTTTAATAAAAAGATTGGAGTGATGAGTATCCGTGGTAGCATCTAAGGCATAATAATGCCCTAATCAGAAAATCAGCCTGCAACGAGGCCACTCATGAGGCAGTTGGAGGATGAGAACACACATTTCAGGTACGAGCCATCAGTTCTTATATTCAAGACTGAATTTTTTTCACAAAATTATTTTTCAATGATCGATAATAACATAATGAAAAGGGGTGGAAGAGGCAAACTTGAAAATTAGTACAGGACTATGGTTTTGCACAAGAACAAAGGGTCGAGGATCTCAGACTGCTATGCCATGGGTCATCTATTGCCATCGAACATGGTCCTCAGTCCTCACCGACAACCTAATGCGGTTTCTAAATTTTACCAAAACAAAATCATGTTTTCTCAAGACATACTTTGTTATAACATTTGTTTATATTTGAAAATTCGAAGACAAAGTAGTATCTAATTAATTCAACTAAAGATGACCATGGAGGCAAATTACTGATTGAAAGAATCATATAAAATGTAAAAAGATGTACTAAACCTAACCACACAAATGTGCAGGCCATCCAGCTAATTCAATAAATAAGAACGGACTAAGACCAAGCGGTAAAGAGAAAAATTCCTGGGATTTGCTACGTGAGACTGTCATCGCTCAAGGGAAACCTGTATTCTTTGGATCCCAGGAGCTGTTACTTGTTCTGCTCATTACTAGCAAGAGACTACTCAAATACCACATGACTCTTAACTCTTAAGTCCAAACACCAAACAAGATCACAGGGGGCACATTAACCTGGCCAGTAGCAACTTAAGTTGGGGATGAAAGACTACCTCAGCCAGTCAATGGAACAGTTTCACATGCATACCCTGGCTGGTCATGTGTCTGAGTACCTTACGATATTTTGGCTATGGCCGAAACTTTGGCCCTTGTTTGGATGTTTGCCTATCTTTTGGGATGGCAATGGCTCATTACCAACTCTAGTTCAATTTTTTAGCCATTTGGTCAGGCTTAAAGACGTTTGAGCTAGGATAAACTTAGAACTTGAATTATTTCGGAATGGAGAGAGTATTTAACACGGATGTGCTCCGAACATCTCATGGAAAATAAACCAACTTTGCCATGCCAAACATACTTCAGTCTTACATTTTAATCTCTCAAGTCTTTGATGTTGCCTTACAGAGCACAACACCAAGAAGCAGCTAAGTAACAATTGAAGTGTAGGAAAATAACAGGAAACCGCATTGTCATACTGACATATCGGTGCCCAGGCCAGCTTTAATCGTTACCAAGTGGTTAGCTGCCGAAGAGAACGTAGTGTGGCCATTCTACAATTCAACGGAGCAGGAGGGGTAGGGTTGCCATTGATAATCAAGAGCAGCGAAGTAGACAAGAGGTTTAAATGTGGATGATGATATCAATTCCAACTCTACCATTTGATGAACGAACTGATTCCGTCAACGCATATTAAAAGAAAAAGAAAAAACTGGAGTGGAGTGGGGAATAAATTGATGCGAGTTGGCTGCTTACCCTTTCCTGTACACCGGGAGGCCCGGTTTTTCGGTATTGGGGACGAAGACCTTGCGGTTGCGGAGAGTGTAGGCGCGAGACAAGTTCATGGTTTCAACGGTGAGAGTTGGCGATGTCAGCGGCGTCACAGGTTCGAGCTTGCGCCCGCAAGGGGCAGCGTGAGGCGCCTCCGCGGGGCTGGGGCTGGGGCTGGGCTTCGAAGCCCGATCCTCCCGCCCAGCCGGAGCCGGAGCCTCCGCCGCCGCGTCGCGCTTGCCCCGTCCCCCGGGAGCCGCCTCCTCAGGATTGGGCTTGGCATCACGAGACTCCCGCCCGCGCGGAGCAGTCGCCGCCCCGCCACGCTTGCTCCGTTTGGCCGGAGGCGCCCAGTTAGGCTTGGAGTGCGCCGGACGCTTGACTGACCGGGATTCCTTGACAGATGGCTTGGAAAGGAGGCCGGTCATCTTCTCTCAAGGGTTCCGGTGGGTGTTGCGAAGAAGACGAGAAGAAAGGGGAAAGAGAAAAGATGAGGAAGTTCCGGTTTCACCGACCCGTTGGAACGCTTGCAGATAACGCGGACCGGACCGACGGACCCTTCGCTTACATCTAACGCGAACCGCACGCTTCCTTCAAAACGTGCGCGGGTAAATTGGCTTTTTTTTTTTTTACTCGTGTCGAAAACCCAAGCAGGAAAAAAAAAGAATCGAACACCATCTGATATTTTTGCTCGATGTCTTTTTACTCAACCTGGTGAAGATACAAAATCCAATCGTTCGAATCTAACTGTAACATCTCATCGCAAATTTTGATCGATACTCTGGTTTTGGTACGTGACAAATTCTTGGACCAAGGTAAGAGATGATCGTACAAATACATCTCCTAACAAATCACCGCACAATATTTTCATATAATTATATACATATGACTGTTGCGAGTCTAATTCTCAATCTGCAGCTTGTGAGTACTACTCACTATAGAAATATTGTACAATTACTTACATCAATACCAAATATCATTGCAAGATCGCCAATCGCGAGAAGAACCCAACTATAAGCTCTGGCTATGATTATGAGATGGGGGAGATGGGGATGATGAACTATGTTAGTTGTGAAACGGTGGATCTTCCTCGGAGTGAGTTTTTTATGCAGTCTGAGAATGACAGCTCTATGCGAGGCGGCTGGAGTCTCGAAATATATAGGCGTCTTCACGAAAGTTGCTCCATTTCACCAGGAGAAGACGGTGCCAGGTGGTACGGACACACGATACGGACGAGCCATGCTCGTACTAGGGCTTGTTAACATCTCTGGATGCGTCTCTTCAACCCCTGTTGACTTGTGAGTATTGGCAAATCATGATTTTTCCCTATTTGCTCTAGATTTCGCCATTAAAATGTGATTTCATCTATCACATCATTTAAAACAAGGATTTGCATATTTTTACAATAATTAGTCATTAGTACCAAGGCTATAGAGATATTTCATCAACTGCTTGACTTAATATGCGATTTAAATACGAATAAAGATGGTCATTTTCACAGCCATCAAGATCCTCAAGCTTAAACCTTGACCGTCCTCGAGTAAGAACAACAAATCATAAGGAAGTCAGCGTTTAAACCGAAACAACGAAAGAGTAAGTTCACTTACAATTGATAGTCACTTATTTCATTTGAAAGCTTAGCATATCATACCATCTTTGTTAAATCAAGACAATCATAAAAGATTTTATAGTCGTGAATAACTATACATGAAGCAAATATTTCATATCCTCTAGTTAATTCTCAGCTTGCCAATGAACACTTGAAAGTTTCATATTAGCACATTAAGTGTGAGAGATCATGTCAAAATAAGCATAGCAATAGAGTGTCTTATTGGCACCGACATCAATAAATCAAGACTATTAAATACTTCTTTTCTATTCTTTTGCTTTCCAAGAACTTCAGCTTAATAACAACAGCATCGTGCCAAAACTTATTGAGTTTAATTAGATTGCGTAGACTATGAAAACTTATTGAGTTTAATCAGATTGTCTAGACTATGACAGATTTTTTTGTAACCATTGCTGGTCGAAAAGGTGTTTCATCTTTCGCTTGCAACGCATACCATGAGAGTGCCAGACTTTTAACCATTATAGCATTGTTGCTACGCATGTTCACTCAACTCAATATCCGAAATCCAAGAGTTTCGTTCATAAGAATCAGGCCAACGGAGTTGTGGCATACCATGAGTGTGACAGTGGTGTAGACACACATAAAGCAATATCATACTTTGATAAACATGTCAAATTTTTCCATGCTCTCAATTACCTCTAAGCATTCATTCAATGGAACAAAATCCTTTTAAGAGTACCGTCAAGTTTATCATTGTATATATGGGGTTGAGCATCTTCAAAGCTAAACTCTCAAGACAATTAAACATTACACAAGTCATCACTAGAAACTTCCTCTTATTGTATTTGTTTGGAAAATTTATTTTTAAGGCAAGACTCGGTTAACTACAAGAACTAGAGCAAGATCTTACACGACTAATTATCTATACAAATAAAAAGATGCTTTACTCTAACTCTCTTGACTTACTCCCACTAGCATAATATCTTACAAATACTACTAAATATCGTAAACATACCAAACTTTCAAAGTGGGACATACAAGACATACCTCTAGCAAGTGACTTCACAATTCACTTCCATATGATGTGTTCCTTCAAAACTCAGAGTGTCGCGTGTACGAAACGTTGACACCACGAGACTTCACCCCCTTCATTGTTCGGCGGTGGGCGCAAGGTGCTACTACCGGGATCGAGCCAAACACTGAGACAAAAAAGCCTTTACCTAGGTTTAGGGCACTCAACACGAATCCATAAACTCCCTCTTCCTTTCTCCTCCTTACAACTTCTCCATTCTATGAACAACTAAGTCTCCAGCCTCTATCTACTAAGCTATGGGCCTCCTTTTATACCCATGAGGGGTTACCACAGGGAGTTGTTGCATGTGTGAAACATGTGCTCATTGGTGGCAACCATCGAGGGGGCGGGAAATTGGCTGAGCCATCGTCGAGCACGCGCACCGCTCCGCCGGCCTTGATGCGACATCCCTGAGCCGTCTTATCGCTCTCAGCATGGGCGCGGGGTGGCAGGGTGCACTGTGCCTGACAAGCATTGAATGCACCTGCATCCTGCCTAGGGAGATGTTGCCAGGTGTCGTGCATGCGTTCCCGGGGAGGGACACGTCTGCACACCCGGGAGCCTGCTATGCGTAGTGACCTGATGTTGTGCAGAGCACACAGTTGGGAAACCCCAAGAGGAAGGTATGATGAACACAACAACAAATTTTTCTTCAGTAAGAAACCAAGATTTAATCGACCAGTAGGAGAAAAAAATATCACTTCTGAAGGTGTTGTCAGCTGACTTTGGTAGGGCGCACTACCGGTGTCAGCAACAACGTGGAACCTGCACATAATACAACCACAATACTTTGCCCCAACTTACAGTGAGGTTATCAATCTCACCGGTTTTGCTGAAAACAAAGGATTAAACGTATAATATGGAAAGAGATGTTTAGAATTTTGCTACATGTTAGCGCACAGTTAAGTTCTACATCGTTTTTTGCAAAAACAAAGTCCCACATCGGTCGATTGCATCGTGATTCATGCATATACGAGTTACAAGTTTGGATCTCAGCTGAGGATTTTCAGTTGCAAGAAGGCAACTAAAAAAATTGTATATGCCATTAGATTTCCTTCGTGGTCCATGCTAGTCATGAGTTACAACATAGGTTACAATTTATATTTGACTTGAAGACGTCATCTAACTGAGAACTAGTTGGTTCTCAGTCGACTCAGAACTACTCACACTCATAAGTTTATTCCTCTAATGCAAAAAATTGCCATACATGTTGGTGAAACATTATTTTATCTAGTTGCGTTAACCGTGTATAAGATTCTCTTTCACGCCTTCAAAAATCTTCAAAGCATCGAGACTAATAAACGATGGAGATGCAGAGTTAGATGAAATCAGCCCTATCTCCTTATATGCTATGAGTGTCCTAGATTTTTCTCATAAATTATGTAAGTTTTTATTTTCTCCGAAGAGACACATGTTCCAATCAATCACTCTTTGTACCTTTCGCTTCCGCTGCTATTTGTGTGGATCTCACGTGATGTTTAAAAGATATTGAGATTTCCCATCACCGAGAGCCACAAGCAATGGACCAATGAATTGGCAATAGCCACCAAAAACCCCTTGATTGTGGCTGCAAACCGCGGAACCGATGGTGTACTCTAGCAAGTCGCGTTGCCGTTCAATCTTGGCCAGAAGAAAACGAGTGTATTTTCTATGTTTAACAATAGGAAACCATTACGGTACTTGTCATTCACCGATCGAGATGAAACCTTCTCGAAGTCATCTAGACCTCCCCCAATCGATCGATTGATTACAACTCCAAACCGCAACATATTGTATTGTTTCTATCAGGCACATATAGAATATGTAAGTGTAGGGTTTTGATTGTTTTTAGAGCTCACTCAAGTTCTACATCATTTTCACAAAAAAAAAGTGCTGCATCGTAATTTATGAGTTGCAGATTTGATTAGAACAGAGTTTTTTCAATTACAAGTTGGGTTGCAACTGGGTTTTTTTCAGTTGCACGTGTGGATGCAACTAAAACCATGATATGTCGAGAGAGGGTAGCCTTTAGAAGGAAGAAGTTTGGAAACCAAGAGAAGGCTTCGTCTTTTCTTATATATCTTCTTCCCTGGCATTGCAATTGACTCATTTCTTGATGTTCTTGTCGCTGGAAGAAAGCTCCAAAAGTTGGCGTTAGATTTGCTTCGTGGTTTGTGCTAGTCATCGGTTGCAACCAACATAGGTTGTAAATGACATTTGATGATGTCATCTATCTTAGAACTAAGTTGGTTCTCAGTCGACTCAGAACTAGTCACACTCGTAAGTTTATTCCTCGAATGCAAAATAAAATTCTATACATGTCGACAGAATTGTGTTTTATCTAGTAACGTTACATGTGCATAAGATTCTCTTTCAGGCCTTCTTCGAGACTGATAAAAGATGGAGATGCAGAGTTACATGAAATCAGCGTTATCTCCTTATATGCTATGAGGGTCATAGGTCTTTCTCATAGAATATGTAAGTTTTTGCATGATTAACAACAATTAATTTCCCAAAACTTATCCTCATAAGCACTATACTCACTAATTCTCATGTGATGAACTCCGCCCATTTCCTAAACTTTTAACGATCGAAATTGTTTGATTAAAATTTGGGTAGTAATAATGTAGGAAGAATAATGAAAAACAAAGTATAATGTGGCGTTCTTTTTTTGCAATCACTGAATTATTTATGAGTTTTCTTGATTTACTTGATCTTTCATTGAACTTAAGAGTTTTCCGGAAGAAAAACCAATTCTAGAAGTCATTCATTTCAATAAACCATAATTTTACTAACTATTCTATAACATCTCTATTTTCATTCATTCTTTATTCATGTGTTCCTATACGGTCTTGCCCTAAAATATTTCAGTATCCACGTATGTTCTTCGTATTCCACGATATTTCTAACTTTTTGTATTGACTAGGCCACTAGATGTGAAAAAAGTACTTTTACTTTCAGTAACCAAAATTCTTCGACCAAAGCCAAGATGTTTGCTAAAGGACTTGACAAACAAATTGACAATCTACAAAAAGTAGAGGGATGGGAAATGGTTTTAAATGAACTAACTAATTTGGACGAGTCTGCGATAACTAATATGGGACGGGAAAATTAATAAATAGCTTGATCCTGGAGCGCCCTTTGTTGTTTCATTTTTTTCTAAACAATCATGTTTTGTTTTTTGTGTTTCTATAAGCTGTTGCTCTTCCTCTGTACAGGCATGCTCGCAGATGAATACTAGGATTTTCCCACGTGAGCACCGTCTAATTTGCAAAGCGTTTGACAGTTCCAACCTGATGACGCACGGTAACAAATTGAAATTATGGGCATCAGGAATTCAGGATTGCAAAAACGAATTTCAGTTGGAGACTGGATTCTATGGGCTAGCAAATAGGAAAGAACACAACACGTACATGGGAAGGGCCGAAAGAAACGGCCCACAGCCCAAGCATGGAAACACAGCTGCTCAGCACGTCGCTCTTCGCAAATCGCAACGAATGATAGCGGCATCAGTTGAGGTGCGGCCCCATCCGTTTCGCTTGGGGTCCCCGATTGCCGGAAAATGTGTGGCTTTCGTCCAGGTTCGTACGAGGCAACGGGTTAATCCAATAGGCATTCGGCACCGGGATCCTACCGAGAGCTGCTTCATCCAGGTCTCCTCCACACAGGTTCCAATCGATCACTCCTGTACCTTTCGCTCCAGCTGCTATTTGTGCGGACCTCATGTGATGCTGAAAAGAGATTTCCCATCGCAGAGAGCTACAAGCAATGGACCGACGAGTCGGCAAACCCCTGACTGTGGCTGGGGACCGTCGAGCCGGTGGCTTACACTAGCAAGTCGCGTTGCTGTTGAGTCTTGGCCAGAAGAAAATCATGCGTTTTTTTATGTTTAACAGTAGAAAACTCGTGCGTACTTGTCAGTACTTGTCAGTCACCGATACGTACTTGTCAGTCACCAATCGAGATGTAACCGTCTTAAAGTTATGTGAACCTCACCCCCGATTGATTACAACTTCAAACTGCAATCTATTGTATTGTTTCTACCATGCACATATAGAACAAGTAAGTTTGGGATTTCGCTACTGTTAGCGCTCGGTCAAGTTCTAAATCATTTTTTTTAGCAAAAACAAAGTTCTACATCGTTTGCATCGTGATTCACGCATATATGAGTTTCAAGTTTTGATCTCAGCTGAGGATTTTCAGTTGCAAGAAGGCAACAACTAAAAAAGTTGTATATGCCGTTAGATTTTCTTCGTGGTTCATGCTAGTCAGGAGTTTCAACATAGTAGGTTGCAATTGACATTTGATTTGAAGACGTAATCTAACTGAGAATTAAGTTGGTTTTCAGTTGACTTGGAACTACTCGCACTCATAAGTTTATTCCTCTAATGCAAAAAAAAAAAAATTTGGCATACATGTTGGTGAAACACTGTTTTATCTAATAATGTTAAAGTATCGAGACTGATAAACGATGGAGACGTAGAGTTACATGAAATCGCCTATCTCCTTAGATGCTATGAGTGTCCTAGGTTTTTCTCATAAATTATGTAAGTTATATTTTCTTCGAAGAGACACATGTCCCAATCGATCACTCTTGTACCTTTCGCTTCCGCTGCTATTTGTGCGGATCTCACGCGATGTTTAAAAAAGATTGAGATTTCCCATCACCGAGAGCCACAAGCAATGGACCAATAAATTGGCAGTAGCCACCTAAAACCCCTTGATTGTGGCTGGGAACCACGGAACCGATGGCGTACATCAACAAGTCGTGTTGCCGTTGAGTCTTGATCAGAAGAAAACCCTTGCGTTTCTATGTTTAACAATAGGAAACCAGTACGGTACTTGTCATTCACCGATCGAGATGTAACCCTCTCAAAGTTATCTAGACCTCTCCCAATTGATCGATTGATTACAACTCCAAACCACATCATATGGTATTGTTTCTACCAGGCACATATATAATATGTAAGTTCGGGTTTTGCTTGCTGCTAGCACTCAGTCAAGTTCTACATCATTTTCGCAAAAAATAGTGCTACATCATTCTATTGCATCGTAATTCATGCATATATGAGTTGCAGATTTGATTAGAATAGAGCTTTTTCAGTTATAAGTAAGGTTGCAACTGGGTTTTTTTCAGTTGCACGTGTGGATGCAACTAAAAACATGGTATGTCGAGAGAGGGCGGCCTTTAGAAGTAAGAGGCTGGGAAACCAAGAGAAGGCTTCACCTTTTCTTATATTCTTCCTGGCATTGCAATTGACTCATTTCCCGACGTTCTTGTTGCTCGAAGCAAGCTCCAAAAGTTGTCATTTGATTTGCTTCGTGGTTTGTACTAGTCATAGTTGCAACCAACATAGGTTTTAAATGACATTTGATGATGTCATCTAACTGAGAACAAAGTTGGTTCTAAGTCGACTCAGAACTAGTCACACTCATAAGTTATTCCTCGAAAGCAAAATAAAATTCCATACATGTCTGTGGAATTGTGTTTTATCTGGTAACGTTACATGTGCATAAGGTTCTGTTTCACGCCTTTTTGAAACCTTCGGAGCATCAAGACTGATAAAAGATGGAGATGCAAAGTTATATGAAATCAGTGTTATCTCCTTAGATGCTATGCGTGTCATAGGTCTTTCTCATAGAACATGTAAGTTTTTATTTTCTCCAAACAGACATAGGTCCCAATCGCCCACTCTTGTACCGTCCACTGCTATTTGTGTGGATCTCTGTAAGGGTACATTGCCCCTATGTGTGGTTTTGGTAATTAATGACAACCCCTATGGACTAATGTTTTCATTGAGTTTATATGAAGGAATATTTCATAGGTACTACTTGTTCTCCATGTGTTGGATTCAAGTATGGATGCCATGAAGATAAAGGTATACCTTGTGTATTGGCATCAAGATCATCGGTTTGAAGATACATATGTGATATGATCAAGAAGAAGAAATGAAGATGGAGTTCTTATGTGGAACTCAATATTAGCCATGCTCTATCTTATGAGAGTATGAGAAGGTACAAGGTTAAGTCGTGCAAGTTCAAGATGAGCATCTCAAGTGGATCACATGCTTGAAACTTGCCGTCCATTTGGTGATAATGGACATGTGAAGATGTGCATCAATAGAGCTTTCCCATCATGGTGTATGGGGGAGCATTTGTGAGTATTCACGAAGCAACATTGGTCAAGTGAGGCATTCCGGCTTGAGTGAAGCTTGAAGAGTTATCATCAAGATCAAGCGGGATGCGCAAGGCAAAGGTATGACCTTGATAGGTTTTACTTTTACCGGTCTCGAGGTGGTTGATGGGAGACCGGATTATAGGATAGATAGCCGCACTATCAAGAGGGGCTTTCGGTTGGGTAACTTGATCACATCGTCTTAGGGAGCTCAACCCTTTGCATACTTTGCATATCCTTATTGCTTCTTGGTGTTTCTCCGTGTGAGGTTCTTGAGCTTGTTGCTAGCTTTACAACAAGCCCAAGTTCATCGAAAACGGAATCCGCGAGCATCTTCTATTGCGTTTTCGAGTTTGGACGTCTTCACCGTTTCTTGACGGTGGGAGACTCCCTCTCTAAAATCATCTAAAAATGTTCTGTGAGGAGTCTTCATATTTCCAGTTTTTGTTGGGATTCTATTCGTCGTTACCTTTTTAACAAAATTGGTTTCAAGTCAATCGGAGTTCGGGAGCATTAGTTATTAAAGAAAAAGGAAAAGGAGAAAAGAATAAAAGGAAAAAGAAAAAGAAGGGGCCAGCCGACCGGCCGGTCTGACCGGACCGGCCACCGGCCCACCCGGTCCGCGACCGGACTTGGCACTGGTGCCATCCGGGCTGTGTCCAGTGGCCTTTGGGCCCGTGATCGGCCGCAGGCCCGGTGGCTGACCGGCCCACCCGGCGCCCTCCCCGGTCCGGCCGGATTCTTCACTGGGCCGATCTCCCCCGCGCGGCCCACGCGGCGTGCGCAGCCCACGCGCCTGCTCCGCCCTGGCTATCTGCCGCGCTGTGCTGCGCGCTGCCCCACCCGGCTGGTGGGCCGGTCCGACCGGACAGGCCACCGGCCTCATCAGCGCCATATCCGGTCGACCGGCCTGGCAGCCGGCTGGGCCGTTTTTCTGGCCAGTTTTTCTGCCCGTTTTCTTTGTCTTTTCCCCCCAACAGTTTTATTTGCTCTTGGGCTATAAATAGCCCTTCTTCCACCTTGATACAAGCACTTCTTCCCTTTCTCTCACCTCCATTGTTGCATTTGAAGAAGTTGCTCTCTCTCTTGTTCCCCCCATGATTCTTGCTCATTCTTGAGGGATCTAAGAGAGGAGATCTAGATCTACACTTTCACCACACCATTTCTTCTCTAAGTGAGGGGAACTCTTGGGATCTAGATCTTGGAGTCTTTGGTTGACTTTCCCCCTTGTTCTTCCTCTCCAATCTCATCCTAGCATTCGTTGCTTTGGTGGGATTTGAGTGTGAAGGACTTGAACACCTCCGGTGTTCTTGCCTTGCATCATTGCATAGTGTTGAGCTCTCCACCATGATTTGTTCGAGTGAGAGACCACTACAAGAAAAGTTGCCATGGCCGACGAAGTTGAAGTCGCGCCGTGGTTGCTGGTGTACCATGGCCGACGATTTTTGGTCCCTCCGTGGTGCATGTCAAAACTTTTTTTTCTCGTTTTTGAGGCCACCTAGCCCGACGAAAGCGGCTAAAACGTCGCGTATGGTGGCCCGGACGTGGTGCATCTCGAAATCTCGGGTTCGCCGGCCGAGTCAACGCAAATCCGCACCGCCGAGGGATGTAGGGCCCGGATGGCAGCCTCTCCGGCATTGTTTTTTTTCTCGATCGCGCCATCTCGTTCAACGTTCTCCGATCGAGCCGTTTACGATGCAGGATCATGGGTCCCGCATGTCATCCTCTATGAACCAAAATTCTTTCTATTCTTGGATTTTTTTGACCCCTGATTTCTGGCTACTTCCTTTTTCTTTTGATCCCTTGCCGCCTTGGAAACGTTGAGACCGCTGCTGCTAAATGGGACCCGCATGTCATCCTCTATGTGCAATCAACTTTTTTTTCTTGGAGTTTTTTTTGGCACCTCAAATTTGGTCACTTGCCTTTTTCTTTCGATCCCCTGCCGCCTCTCAAACGGTGACACCGCTGCTGCTAAATGGGACCCGCATGTCATCCTCTATGTACTATAAAACTTTCTTTTCTTGGAGTTTTTTTTGGCACCTCAAATTTGGTCACTTGCCTTTTTCTTTCGATCCCCTGCCGCCTCTCAAACGGTGATACCGCTCGTCGCTAAATGGGACCCGCATGTCATCCTCTATGTACTATAAAACTTTCTTTTCTTGAATTATTTTTGGCACCTCATATTTGGTCACTTGCCTTTTTCTTTCGATCCCCCGCCGCCTCTCAAACGGTGATACCGCTGCTGCTAAATGGGACCCGCATGTCATCCTCTATGTACTATAAAACTTTCTTTTCTTGAATTATTTTTGGCTCCTCATATTTGGTCACTTGCCTTTTTCTTTCGATCTCATGCCACGTTTGAAACGTTGAGGAACCTCGCTGGCTCATGGGACCCGCATGTCATCCTCTATGTGCTATAAATGTTTATTTTCTTTATTTTTTTCCACCCTCCGATTTTTGGCTATTTCCTTTTTCTTTTGATCCCCCGCCGCCTTGGAAACGTTGGGTAAGTCGTCGACTCATGGGACCCGCATGTCATCCTCTATGTACAATCAACTTTCTTTTTCTTTTGATCTCAAGCCGCATTTGAAACGTTGAGACCGCCGTCGCTAAATGGGACCCGCATGTCATCCTCTACGTACAATAAAGTTTCTTTTCTTGGATTATCTTTGGCTCCCGATATTTTGTCACTTCCCTTTTTTCTTTCGATCTCATGCCGCCTTTGAAACGTTGAGTAAGCCGCCGGCTCATTGGTCCCGCATGTCATCCTCTACGAACAATAAAAGTTTCCTTTCTTGGAGTTATTTTTTACCCCTAATTTCCGGCTATTTGCCTTTTTCTTTTGATCTCCTCGCCCTCTCCGAAACGATGAGGACGCTGTTGGCAGGTCGGTCCCACATGTCACCCTCTATGAACAATAAAAGTTTCCTTTGATGTATTTATTTTGAACCCCTAATTAATTTCTGGATATTTCCCCTGCCGCCTTGGAATCGTTGAGGATGATGCTGCCTCATGGGTCCCGCATGTCATCCTCTCAGAACGGTAAATGTTTATTTTCTTGGATTTTGTTGACCAAACGATTTTTGGCTTATTTTTTCTTTCGATCACTCGCAGCCTTTAAAACGTTGAGGACGCCGCTGGCTCACGGGTCCCACATGTCAACCTCTATGAACAATAAACGCTGAGGATGCTGCTGCCTCATGGGTCCCGGATGTCATCCTCTCAGAACAAAAATGTTTCTTTTCTTGGATTTTTTACCAACAGATTTTTGGTTTATTTTTTCTTTCCATCCCCTGCCGCCTTTAAAACGTTGACGACGATGTTGGCTCATGGGTCCCCGATGTCAGCCTCCCCGTACAAGAAACATATGATATCTTGATTATTTTGCAGACAATAAACAATGTATTGCGCTCTGAGCTATTTCAAACGGATAATTAAATCTTTATTTTTACATAAACAAACTTATATGTTGAATCTCCTTGTTTTTTTGTCTTTGCGAAGCATAGGACTTTCCTGTTTTTTTAGAAAATTCGGAACTTTCCTGTTTTGGAGTGGGCTGAAATTGTACGAGTCAAAAGGCCAAGCAGGATAGTTTGAAAGCCCGTATGTCCAGATGCAGCCCAATTGAAATCTTTCTTCTTGGATTTTTTCACCCCTGATTTCTGGCTACTTCATTTTTCTTTTGGTTCTTGTGCCGCCTTGGAAACGTTGAGACCGCTGCTGCAAAATGGGACCCGCATGTCATCCTCTACGTACAATAAAATTTCTTTTCTTGGATTATTTTTGGCTCCTGATATTTGGTCACTTGCCTTTTTCTTTCGATCCCGTGCAACCTCTCAAACGGTGATACCGCTGCTGCTAATTGGGACCCGCATGTCATCCTCTATGTACAATCAAGTTTCTTTTCTTGAATTATTTTTGGCTCCTGATATTTGGTCACTTGCCTTTTTCTTTCGATCTCATGCCACGTTTGAAACGTTGAGGAACCTGCTGCTAAATGGGACCCGCATGTCATTTTCTATGTACTATAAAACTTTCTTTTCTTGGATTATTTTTGGCACCTCATATTTGGTACTTGACTTTTTCTTTCGATCCCCTGCTGCCTCTCAAACGGTGATACCGCTGCTGCTAAATGGGACCCGCATGTCATCCTCTATGTACTATAAAACTTTCTTTTCTTGGATTATTTTTGGCTCCTGATATTTGGTCACTTGCGTTTTTTTCTTTCGATCTCATGCCACGTTTGAAACATTGAGGAACCTGCTGGCTCATGGGACCCGCATGTCATCCTCTATGTGCTATAAAAGTTTATTTTCTATGGTTTTTTTGCACTCTCTGATTTTTGTCTATTTCCTTTTTTCTTTTGATGCCCTGCCGCCTTGGAAACGTTGAGTAAGTCGCTTACACATGGGACCCGCATGTCATCCTCTATGTACAATCAAGTTTATTTTCTTGAATTATTTTTGGCTCCCGATATTTCGTCACTTGCCTTTTTCTTTCGATCTCATGCCACGTTTGAAACGTTGAGGAACCCGCTCGGCTCATGGGACCCGCATGTCATCCTCTATGTGCTATAAAAGTTTGTTTTCTTGGATTTTTTTTCACCCTCCGATTTTTGGCTATTTGCCTTTTACTTTTGATCCCCGGCCCCTTTGAAACGTTGAGTAAGCTGCTGGCACATGGGACCCGCATGTCAACCTCTATGTCCATCAACTTTCTTTTCTTGGATTTTTTTTTGACCCCTAATTTCTAGCTACTTTCTTTTTCTTTTGATCTCAAGCCGCATTTCAAACATTGAGACCGCTGCTGCAAAATGGGACCCGCATGTCATCCTCTATGTACAATAAATCTTGGATTATTTTTGGCACCTCATATTTGGTCACTTGTGTTTTTTTCTTTCGATCTCATGCCGCCTTTGAAACGTTGAGTAACCTGCTGGCTCATGGGTCCCCCATGTCATCCTCTACGAACAATAAAAGTTTCCTTTCTTGGAGTTATTTTTGACCCCTAATTTCCGGCTATTTGCCTTTTTCTTTTGATCCCCTGCCCCCTTTGAAACGATGAGGACGCTGTTGGCAGGTCGGTCCCACATGTCATCCTCTATAAACAATAAAAGTTTCCTTTGGTGGATTTATTTTTTACCCCTAATTAATTTCTGGCTATTTCCTTTTTCTTTTCTTTTGATCCCCTGCCGCCTTGGAAACGTTGAGGATGCTGCTGCCTCATGGGTCCCGCATGTCATCCTCTCAGAACGATAAATGTTTTCTTTTCTTGGATTTTTTTACCAACTGATTTTTAGTTTTTTATTTTATTTTCGATCCCCTGCCGCCTTTGAAACGTTGACGACGCTGTTGGCTCATGGGTCCCCGATGTCAGCCTCCATGTACAAGAAACATGTGCTATCTTGATTATTTTCCGTGACAATAAACAGTGTATTTCGCTCTGAGCTATTGCAAACGGATAAATTAAATCTTCATTTTTACATAAACAAACTTATATGTTGAGTGTCCTCGTTTTTTGTTTTTGCGAAGCATAGGACTTTCCTGTTTTTTTTTTTTGAGAAAAACCGAACTTTCCTATTTTGGAGTGGGCTGAAATTGTACGAGTCAAAAGGCCCAGCAGGATAGTTCGAAGGCCCAAATGTCCAGATGCAGCCCAATTGAAATCTTTCTTTTCTTGGATTTTTTTCACCCCCTGATTTCTGGCTACTTCATTTTTCTTTTGGTCCTGTGCAAAATGGGTCCCACATGTCATCCTCTATGTACAAGTAAATTTCTTTTCTTGGATTAT
>NC_061514.1:126586993-126696982 GCF_022539505.1 Lolium rigidum
GTCTCAACGTTTCCAAGGCGGCAAGGGATCAAAAGAAAAAGGAAGTAGCCAGAAATCGGGGGTCAAAAAAATCCAAGAATAGAAAGAATTTTGGTTCATAGAGGATGACATGCGGGACCCATGATCCCGCATCGTAAACGGCTCGATCGGAGAACGTTGAACGAGATGGCCCGATCGAGAAAAAAACAATGCCGGAGAGGCTGCCATCTGGGCCCTACATCCCTCGGCGGTGCGGATTTGCGTTGACTCGGCCGGCGAACCCGAGATTTCGAGATGCACCACGTCCCGGGCCACCATACGCGACGTTTTGGCCGCTTTCGTCGGGCTAGGTGGCCTCAAAAACGAGAAAAAAAAAGTTTTGACATGCACCACGGAGGGACCAAAAATCGTCGGCCATGGTACACCAGCAACCACGGCGCGACTTCAACTTCGTCGGCCATGGCAACTTTTCTTGTAGTGTTCCGTGGAAAGAGCCGATGAGGTCGGCTTCGAGGACTGCCTTGATCTCGTCATGCTTCTTCTTGAGGTCGTCACGCAGATCCTCGTACTTGACCGGAGTGCTTTCCGTCATCTCGGATGTAGATGGCGATGCGGTGGATGTCGAAGATGGTCCCACCGGGCGTGCCAGAATGTGTTGCGGTCAGAAACCCACCGGCGGGCAGCGGCCGGCAGCACCGTAGAGCCGGGAATCTCCCGGGACTGCGGCTGGCCCTGGTCCCTCCGAGCGACGGCCCGCAAAGCCTTCCGCGCACACGTCCGATGCTGATGCAAGGGCATGCCACCTGACCTATACCCGGTCGGGGAAGGTGTTGGATGATGCCTCGCTTAGTTTCCTGCATGGCATACACGTAAACGTTAAATACGAGCCTCGATCGGCTCTCAGGTTGTCCTGTGAATCGGCTCAAAGAGCCGATCCACCCATGATTCATACGAGGTGTACGAATATATGGTGGTCCTTGATGCGCGTGGTTGACGTATTGTCTCTTCGTTCGACACGCGTCCGTTGGGAACCCCAAGAGGAAGGTGTGATGCGCACAGCGGCAAGTTTCCCTCAGTAAGAAACCAAGGTTTAATCGGACCGAGTAGGAGTCAAGAAGCACGTTGAAGGTTGATGGCGGCGAGATGTAGTGCGGCGCAACACCAGGGATTCCGGCGCCAACGTGGAACCCGCACAACACAACCAAAGTACTTTGCCCCAACGAAACAAGTGAGGTTGTCAATCTCACCGGCTTGCTCGTAACAAAGGATTAACCGTATTGTGTGGAAGATGATTGTTTGCAGAGAAAACAAGTAAAACAAGTATTGCGAGCAGATTTGTATTTCAGGTAAAGAGAATTGGACCGGGGTCCACAGCTCACTAGAGGTGTCTCTCCCATAAGACGAACAGCATGTTGGGTGAACAAATTACAGTTGGGCAATTGACAAATAAAGAGAGCATGACAATGCACATACATATCATGATGAGTATAGTGAGATTTAATTGGGCATTACGACAAAGTACATAGACCGCCATCCAACCGCATCTATGCCTAAAAAGTCCACCTTCGAGGTTATCATCCGAACCCCTCCGGTATTAAGTTGCAAGCAACGGACAATTGCATTAAGTATGGTGCGTAATGTAATCAACAACTACATCCTTAGACATAGCATCAATGTTTTATCCCTAGTGGCAACAACACAACACAACCTTAGAACTTTCTGTCATCGTCCCGAGTGTCAATGCGGGCATGAACCCACTATCGAGCATAAGTACTCCCTCTTGGAGTTACAAGCATCTACTTGGCCGGAGCATCTACTAGTAACGGAGAGCATGCAAGATCATAAACAACACATAAGCATAACTTTGATAATCAACATAACAAGTATTCTCTATTCATCGGATCCCAACAAACGCAACATATAGAATTACAGATAGATGATCTTGATCATGTTAGGCAGCTCACAAGATCCGACAATGATAGCATAATGGGGAGAAGACAACCATCTAGCTACTGCTATGGACCCATAGTCCAGGGGTAGACTACTCACACATCACACCGGAGGCGACCATGGCGGCGTAGAGTCCTCCGGGGATGATTCCCCTCTCGGCGGGGTGCCGGAGGCGATCTCCTGGATCCCCCGAGATGGGATCGGTGGCGACGGCGTCTCCGGAAGGTTTTCCGTATCGTGGCTCTCGGTGCTGGGGGTTTCGTCACGGAGGCTTTAAGTAGGCGGAAGGGCAAGTCAAGAGGCGGCACGGGGGCCCACACCATAGGCCGGCGCGGCCGGGGGTGGGGCCGCGCCGCCTAGGGTTTGGCCACCCCGTGGCCCCTCTTCGTCTCGTCTTCGGACTTCCGGAAGCTTCGTGGAAAAATAGGCCCCTGGGCTTTGATTTCGTCCAATTCCGAGAATATTTCCTTACTAGGATTTCTGAAACCAAAAACAGCGTAAAACAAAGAATCGGCACTTCGGCATCTTGTTAATAGGTTAGTTCCGGAAAATGCACGAATATGACATAAAGTGTGCATAAAACATGTAGATAACATCAATAATGTGGCATGGAACATAAGAAATTATCGATACGTCGGAGACGTATCAGCATCCCTAAGCTTAGTTCTCGCTCGTCCCGAGCAGGTAAAACGATAACACGGATAATTTCTGGAGTGACATGCCATCATAATCTTGATCATACTATTTGTAAAGCATATGTAGTGAATGCAGCGATCAAAACAATGTGTATGACATGAGTAAACAAGTGAATCATAAAGCAAAGACTTTTCATGAATAGCACTTCAAGACAAGCATCAATAAGTCTTGCATAAGAGTTAACTCATAAAGCAATAATTCAAAGTAAAGGTATTGAAGCAACACAAAAGAAGATTAAGTTTCAGCGGTTGCTTTCAACTTGTAACATGTATATCTCATGGATATTGTCAACATAGAGTAATATAATAAGTGCAATAAGCAAGTATGTAGGAATCAATGCACAGTTCACACAAGTATTTGCTTCTTGAGGTGGAGAGAAATAGGTGAACCGACTCAACATTGAAAGTAAAAGAATGGTCCTCATAGAGGAAAAGCATCGATTGCTATATTTGTGCTAGAGCTTTGATTTTGAAAACATGAAACAATTTTGTCAACGGTAGTAATAAAGCATATGCATCATGTAAATTATATCTTATAAGTTGCAAGCCTCATGCATAGTGTACCAATAGTGCCCGCACCTTGTCCTAATTAGCTTGGACTACCCGGATTATCACCGCAATACATATGCTTTAACCAAGTTTCACAAAGGGGTACCTCTATGCCGCTCTGTACAAAGGTCTAAGGAGAAAGCTCGCATTTGGATTTCTCGCTTTTGATTATTCTCAACTTAGACATCCATACCGGGACAACATAGACAACAGATAATGGACTCCTCTTTCAATGCTTTAAGCATTTGACAACAATTAATTCTTTTCTCATTAGAGACTTGAGGATGTTTGTCCAAAACTGAAACTTCCACCATGAATCATGGCTTTAGTTAGCGGCCCAATGTTCTTCTCTCACAATATGCATGCTCAAACCATTCAACTCAGTGTAGATCGCCCTTACTTCAGACAAGACGAACATGCATAGCAACTCACATGAAATTCAACAATGAATAGTTGATGGCGTTCCCCAGTGAACATGGTTATCGCACAACAAGCAACTTAATAAGAGATAAAGTGCATAATTACATATTCAATACCACAATAGTTTTTAAGCTATTTGTCCCATGAGCTATATATTGCAAAGGTGAATGATGGAATTTTAAAGGTAGCACTCAAGCAATTTACTTTGGAATGACGGAAAAATACCATGTAGTATAGGTAGGTATGGTGGACACAAATGGCATAGTGGTTGGCTCAAGTATTTTGGATGCATGAGAAGTATTCCCTCTCGATACAAGGTTTAGGCTAGCAAGGCTTATTTGAAACAAACACAAGGATGAACCGGTGCAGCAAAACTCACATAAAAGACATATTGAAAACATTATAAGACTCTACACCGTCTTCCTTGTTGTTCAAACTCAATACTAGAAATTATCTAGACCTTAGAGAAACCAAATATGCAAACCAAATTTTAGCATGCTCTATGTATTTCTTCATTAATGGGTGCAAAGCATATGATGCAAGAGCTTAAACATGAGCACAACAATTGCCAAGTATCACATTACCCAATACATTTATAGCAATTACTACATGTATCATTTTCCAATTCCAACCATATAACAATTTAACGAAGGAGAAACTTCGCCATGAATACTATGAGTAGAAACCAAGGACATACTTGTCCATAAGCTACAGCGGAGCGTGTATCTCTCCCATAAAGTGAATGCTAGGATCCATTTTATTCAAACAAAACAAAAAAACAAAAACAAACCGACGCTCCAAGAAAAAGCACATAAGATGTGATGGAATAAAAATATAGTTTCAGGGGAGGAACCTGATAATGTTGTCGATGAAGAAGGGGATGCCTTGGGCATCTCCAAGCTTAGACGCTTGAGTCTTCTTGATATATGCAGGGGTGAACCACCGGGTGCATCCCCAAGCTTAGAGCTTTCACTCTCCTTGATCATGTTGCATCATACTCCTCTCTTGATCCTTGAAAACTTCCTCCACACCAAACTCGAAACAACTCATTAGAGGGTTAGTGCACAATATAAATTGACATATTCAGAGGTGACACAATCATTCTTAACACTTCTGGACATTGCATAATTCTACTGGACATTAGTGGATCAAAGAAATTCATCCAACATAGCGAAAGAGGCAATGCGAAATAAAAGGCAGAATCTGTCAAAACAGAACAGTTCGTATTGACGAATTTTAAAATGGCACCAGACTTGCTCAAATGAAAATGCTCAAATTGAATGAAAGTTGCGTACATATCTGAGGATCATGCACGTAAATTGGCATAATTTTCTGAGCTACCTACAGGGAGGTGGACCCAGATTCGTGACAGCAAAGAAATCTGGAACTGCGCAGTAATCCAAATCTAGTACTTACTTTTCTATCAACGGCTTAACTTGGCACAACAAAACTCAAAACTAAGATAAGGAGAGGTTGCTACAGTAGTAAACAACTTCCAAGACACAAAATAAAAACAAATTACTGTAGGTAAAAACATGGGTTGTCTCCCATAAGCTCTTTTCTTTAACGCCTTTCAGCTAGGCGCAGAAAGTGTGTATCAAGTAACATCGAGAGATGAAGCATCAACATCATAATTTGTTCTAATAATAGAATCATAAGGTACCTTTATTCTCTTTCTAGGGAAGTGTTCCATACCTTTCTTGAGAGGAAATTGATATTTTATATTACCTTCCCTCATATCAATAATAGCACCAACAGTTCGAAGAAAAGGTCTTCCCAATATAATGGGACAAGATGCATTGCATTCAATATCCAAGACAACAAAATCAACGGGAACAAGATTATTGTTAACGGTAATGCGAACATTATCAACTTTACCCAAAGGTTTCTTCGTAGAATGATCGGCAAGATTAACATCCAAATAACAATTTTTCAGCGGTGGCAAGTCAAGCATATTATAAATTTTCTTAGGCATAACAGAAATACTTGCACCAAGATCACATAAAGCATTACAATCAAAATCTTTAACCTTCATCTTAATGATGGGCTCCCAACCATCCTCTAGCTTTTTAGGAATAGAGGCTTCGCGCTCTAGTTTCTCTTCTCTAGCTTTTATGAGAGCATTTGTAATATGATGCGTGAAAGCCAAATTTATAGCACTAGCATTAGGACTTTTAGCAAGTTTTTGCAAGAACTTTATAACTTCAGAGATGTGGCAATCATCAAAATTCAAACCATTATAATCTAAAGCAATGGGATCATCATCCCCAATGTTGGAAAAAATTTCAGCAGCTTTATCACAGAGCAGTTTAAGCAGCTTTAGCAGCTTCAGTAGCGTTTTCGCGCTTTGCATTAGAAGTGGAAACATTGCTAACACCAATTCTTTTATTAGTATGAGTAGGAGGTGCAGCAACATGTGTAGCATTAGCATTACTAGTGGTGGTAATAGTCCAAACTTTAGCTATATTCTTCTCTTTAGCTAGTTTTTCATTTTCTTCTCTATCCCACCTAGCACGCAGTTCAGCCATTAATCTTATATTCTCATTAATTCTAACTTGAATGGCATTTGCTGTAGTAACAATTTTATTATGATAATTCTCATTAGGCAAAACTTTTGATTTCAAAAGATCAACATCAACAGCAAGACTATCGACTTTAGAAGCAAGTATATCAATTTTCCCAAGCTTTTCTTCAACGTATTTGTTAAAAGCAGTTTGTGTACTAATAAATTCTTTAAGCATGGCTTCAAGTCCAGGGGGTGAATTCCTATTATTGTTGTAAGAATTTCCATAAGAATTACCATAGCCGTTGCCATTATTATAAGGATATGGCCTATAGTTGTTACTAGAATTGTTCCGGTAAGCATTGTTGTTGAAATTATTATTTTTAATGAAGTTTACATCAACATGTTCTTCTTGTGAAACCAATGAAGCTAACGGAACATTATTAGGATCAATATTAGTCTTATCATTCACAAGCATAGACATAATAGCATCAACCTTATCATTCAAGGAAGAGGATTCTTCAACAGAATTTACCTTCTTACCTTGTGGAGCTCTTTCCGTGTGCCATTCAGAGTAGTTGATCATCATATTATCAAGAAGCTTTGTTGCTTCACCAAGAGTGATGGACATAAAGGTACCTCCAGCAGCTGAATCCAATAAATTCCGTGAAGAAAAATTTAGTCCTGCATAGAAGGTTTGGATGATCATCCAAGTAGTCGATCCATGGGTTGGGCAATTTTTAACCAGTAGATTTCATTCTTTCCCAAGCTTGAGCAACATGTTCAGTATCTAATTGTTTGAAATTCATTATGCTACTCCTCAAAGATATAATTTTAGCAGGGGGATAATATCTACCAATAAAAGCATCCTTGCATTTAGTCCATGAATCAATACTATTCTTAGGCAGAGATAGCAACCAATCTTTAGCTCTTCCTCTTAATGAGAAAGGGAACAATTTTAGTTTAATAATATCACCATCTACATCTTTATATTTTTGCATTTCACATAGTTCAACAAAATTATTAAGATGGGCAGCAGCATCATCGAACTAATTCCAGTAAAATTGATCTTTCATAACAAGATTCAAGTAAAGCAGGTTTAATTTCAAAGAATTCTGCTCGTAGTAGCAGTGTGGAGCAATAGGTGTGCATAAGAAATCATTATTATTTGTGGTTGTGAAGTCACACAACTTAGTATTTTCAGCGTTGGCCATTTTAGCAACAGTAAATAAAGCAAACTAGATAAAGTAAATGCAAGTAAACTAATTTTTTTGTGTTTTCAATATAGCAAACAAGATAGCAAATAAAGTAAAACTAGCAACTAATTTTTTTGTATTTTGATTTAGTGCAGCAAACAAAGTAGTAAATAAAACTAAGCAAGACAAAAACAAAGTAAAGAGATTGAGAAGTGGAGACTCCCCTTGCAGCGTGTCTTGATCTCCCGGCAACGGCGCCGTAAATTTGCTTGATGCGCGTGGTTGACGTATTGTCTTTTCGTTCGACACGCGTCCGTTGGGAACCCCAAGAGGAAGGTGTGATGCGCACAGCGGCAAGTTTCCTCGCAAGAAACCAAGGTTTAATCGGACCAGTAGGAGTCAAGAAGCACGTTGAAGGTTGATGGCGGCGAGATGTAGTGCGGCGCAACACCAGGGATTCCGGCGCCAACGTGGAACCCGCACAACACAACCAAAGTACTTTGCCCCAACGAAACAGTTGAGGTTGTCAATCTCACCGGCTTGCTGTAACAAAGGATTAACCGTATTGTGTGGAAGATGATTGTTTGCAGAGAAAACAATAGAAACAAGTATTGCAAGCAGATTTGTATTTCAAGTAAAGAGAATTGGACCGGGGTCCACAGCTCACTAGAGGTGTCTCTCCCATAAGACGAACAGCATGTTGGGTGAACAAATTACAGCTTGGGCAATTGACAAATAAAGAGAGCATGACAATGCACATACATATCATGATGAGTATAGTGAGATTTAATTGGGCATTACGACAAAGTACATAGACCGCCATCCAACCGCATCTATGCCTAAAAAGTCCACCTTCGAGGTTATCATCCGAACCCCTCCAGTATTAAGTTGCAAGCAACGTGACAATTGCATTAAGTATGGTGCGTAATGTAATCAACAACTACATCCTTAGACATAGCATCAATGTTTTATCCCTAGTGGCAACAAGCACAACACAACCTTAGAACTTTCGTCACTGTCCTGTGTGTCAATGCGGGCATGAACCCACTATCGAGCATAAGTACTCCCTCTTGGAGTTACAAGCATCTACTTGGCCAGAGCATCTACTAGTAACGGAGAGCATGCAAGATCATAAACAACACATAAGCATAACTTTGATAATCAACATAACAAGTATTCTCTATTCATCGGATCCCAACAAACGCAACATATAGAATTACATATAGATGATCTTGATCATGTTAGGCAGCTAACAAGATCCGACAATGATAGCACAATGGGGAGAAGACAACCATCTAGCTACTGCTATGGACCCATAGTCCAGGGGTAGACTACTCACACATCACACCGGAGGCGACCATGGCGGCGTAGAGTCCTCCGGGGATGATTCCCCTCTCCGGCGGGGTGCCGGAGGCGATCTCTCGGATCCCCCGAGATGGGATCGGCGGCGACGGCGTCTCCGGAAGGTTTTCCGTATCGTGGCTCTCGGCACTGGGGGTTTCGTCACGGAGGCTTTAAGCAGGCGGAAGGGCAAGTCAAGAGGCGGCACGGGGGGCCCACACCATAGGCCGGCGCGGCCAGGGGTGGGGCCGCGCCGCCCTAGGGTTTGGCCACCCCGTGGCCCCTCTTTGTCTCGTCTTCGGACTTCTGGAAGCTTCGTGGAAAAATAGGCCCCTGGGCTTTGATTTCGTCCAATTCCGAGAATATTTCCTTACTAGGATTTCTGAAACCAAAAACAGCGAGAAAACAGCAACCGGCACTTCGGCATCTTGTTAATAGGTTAGTTCCAGAAAATGCACGAATATGACATAAAGTGTGCATAAAACATGTAGATAACATCAATAATGTGGCATGGAACATAAGAAATTATCGATACGTCGGAGACGTATCAGTCCTGCTTGATCAAGATAAAGCTAAAGCGATCTACGACGATTTAGGGTTTTCACCGCATAATCGGATCATCCTACTCACGATTGGGCCTCGCGCTCGCGTACGGTGATCGTAAGCCGATCCTAGACAGGGGCCTAAAAACCAACACGAGGTTGATCCCGGAACATCCTGTCTAGGGCTAGCAAACTACACCCTACACGCCGCTGGATCCTCCAACCCTTTGTAAGGCCTAACTATTGCGGATATTAAACTAATCCTTGAAGAACAAGGAGCAACCGTAACGGATCGGATCTACTAAACGATGATCAAGCGGGTGCCGCCCCTACACCTAAGATAGGTGTAAGGGCGGCTAGATGTATAAGGGTTGCACTACGACAGCATATGATACGAAGAACAATGCTAACCCTAACACATCTAAGATAACTACGTTGCTCGCCATAAAAAAGGCTTCAGCACGAGCAACGCATGAACAACGTAAAGCTTATGCTGCCTAGATCGCAAGATGCGATCTAGGCAGCATGGTGCTTACCAGGAGAAACCCTCGAGACGAAGGAGTTGGCGATGCGCCGAGATTGATTGTGTTGAACGTTGGTTGTTGTTTATTCCATAAACCCTAGATACATATTTATAGTCCGGGGGACTTTCTAATTCAGGCGTGCACCTAACCGTGCACGGGTAAAACTCTAACTTCTAAATTAAGATGCGATCTACTATAATACAGATACATGGGCAATTTAGCCCAATTTCTTCGTGTCAGACCTCTTCAGAGATCCTCCACGCGTTTAACCTTCAAGCCCATCTCACCTACGGCCCATCTCCTGATTTAGCCAAAATCTGGTGATAACACAACCTCAATCTTGCGCGCCCACGAACTTCGTTTTACCTAAAAAAACACTATATATAAGACCCCCAATTTTTCCTCGGGGAGACGGCGATGGAGGTCAAAAACACATAAATAGAGAGTCAGCAGGCCGCCGCCAGCGAAGATTAGGATAGGGAAACCCTGCCGGAATCGCCTCTGGTGGACTCCACCCCCCCTCCGGCGTGGCCATCATCAACACCTTCACCACCATCTTCATCTACCATTTGTAATCTCTTGGTAAACATGATGTGTGAGGCAATCTATCATTTTTCCATGATGTATTGTACCTCTATGTCTTTTTTGACTAGTGATTTGTTCTTGGCAATTGTGAGATAAATTGTTGATGGTTGCATATAAGTATTTGTTCTATAATGATCCCTTGTAGTAATATATGAGTGCATACATATGTTGGGGAATACATGAGGTTGTCACTGTTGCATGATGATAGGGAGAGGGACGGATGGAGTTTGACAGAAACCATGTCCAATTCTTAGATATTCATGTTATATTAATTCATGGTTAATCAACAAGGGGGTACAGGCACCTTTAAACTTGCAACGGTTGTTGGACTTTATGTCTTAATAATTCCCTTGTTTGCCCTTAACTGTGTTTGGGATCAATCACTAGGGGTGTATTTTCTCATATCAATGGTTGCACCTATCTATGGCTCCTCTCTAGAAGAAACACCAAAATGACTATACTCAGCTTCACTAATTATGACAACCACACAAATGAAATAGCAATTTTCCTGAACACTTACTCCCTTGAGTTACTCCACTCCACTCTACTCCACTTCACCTCACTTTACTTCACTACACTTTACTTTTCTTGCACTAGTTTTACTCCTTGCATTTTATTTCAGCACTTATAGTTTTATAGCAAAAATTACTTCACACACTATTGTTCCTAGCTTTGCATAGAAGGTCTTATAAGTGGGTTATAGGGCTTTAGAGAATAGATAGTTTACCTTCATCTACTCATGGGTTCGACACTCAATTACTTATCGAATTGTACTACGGTGATCCCCTGCACTTGGAGGTTATCACTCCCAGATCTAACGGGGTTGCATGTTCACGGATCGTCATACCGTTGTCGCTTTTGCAATAAATGTTGATGCAATACATGTACATAATCGGCTTACGGGCATGGTATGGTTGATGTGTATCTGGTTTTTATCCAATATTTCATTTAAAAATAAAATTTAAAAGGCATTTTAGAACCTAAGAACAATATATAAGGACCTTGACATTAGTTAGCACTTCCTCACTTTCTTGTTCTCTACCTTCTAGCTATGGTACCTGTCTTTTTCGTAAAGGAAGAAAAATCAATTGTACCAAATGGTTGAGACTCAAGTATTGATTATGTTGAATCAGATTCACATGCATGCTACCTTATGCTGACCTGCTAATTGTTACTAAAAACTTGTGATACCTATGTTCTGAATAATATGATATGTGCCTTTATTACATGTTAGGACCGTATTGCAAACACTCTCAGCCTGTTTGTTGGGTTATTATCAGTCACACTTTTGTTTGTTTTACCCAGGATCTTTCAAAAAGGATAAATAAAAATAATGGGAATTTTCTTCCATGCCCTATTTTTCGATATCCTGAAGTTATTTTCTACCTCAACTAGTATTGGGTAAATTGGAACTGGCTTCTCTTCTCGCAACCTCTCCCTTTGGTCCACTATTATTAGAATTCTCATTTCGATTTTGCACTTAGGTATCCTACCATGAATTCGACCTCTGAACCATACTCTTAATTATGTTTTTGTAACTACGACAACCAAGTCTGTTGATATGGATATCCAGGCCTGGTACACTAGGACAGCCATTGATATGATAATTAGGTCTAAGGTTGTACCAGTATTTTATCATAGTCTTGTTATTAGGAAATAATAATGTAGCCAGGTCATGTGGTGGGCCAATTAGGGTTAAATTAGTGTTGTGTTTGGTTTTGGGCCTGTCCAAACCAAACCAGGTCAAGGCCCAGGTGGGGCGCCCCAGCCTAGCAAGGCTGGCTGGCCACTTCCCCTCATATAAGGAGGTGGGCGGCTAGGGTTTAGAGATAGACAAGTTGAGACTAAAGATTAGGGTTTTCCCCATTGCGTGTGTTCACGTGTATCATCCCTCCGGGGGTACGGTGCTGCCGTTTATCTATTATATCCGCTGCGAAGGTTCTTGTGTTCATCAAGGATTGTCTAGCTCAAGGTTTGAGGCGTATCGTTCATCGATCCGTTGCTTGCTGGATTCGTTCCCTCTTCTCCAGGCTGCATTCATCGCGTTGTTGGGAGATTCTATCTACCCAGGCTCTCGCTGTGAAAGATCGGGCAACACCCTAGGTGGATTAGCTGGATTCTCTTTATCATGTGGTATCAGATTTCTGGGTTGCTCACGGCGAGGTTTTGTTGATCGATCTCATCTCGATCGGTTTGCATCGGAGAAGGTTGGCTCTAGATCGGAGGAGTTTGGCTCTCGGTCGAAGGAGGTTGGTTGGAGGAAGTTTGGAGTTGTTCTGGTGCAGTTTGCAGGTCATCCATGGCTGTTTCGGAGGTCAAAATCGCGAAAAATCGCGTCTGGATTCGGGAAGAAGACACAGATTCGCGACCAGATCCGGTTTCCGGACAGGTCAACCGGACCCAGGACCGGCCGGACCAGTCCCAGATCCGGCCAAACCGGGCCCCAGGCCGGCCCACCCGGCCTAGACCGGACCCCAGACCGGTGCCAGCCGGGCTAAGTCCAGGGGAGTCGGCCACCTCAGCCGGCGTCCAGGCCGGTCAGACCGAGTCCTGGACCGGACCAACCGGCGCCCAGGCCGGTCCAACCGGGTCCTGGACCGGTTCATCCGGTTCCCAGGCCAGACCAACCGGGATCTGGGTCGGGCGAGCTGCTGCTGTTTCTGTTGTTTCTCCGGTGAAGTTGGCTGTTGCTGCTGCGGATGCTACTTCGTTTCCGGGCGATGTTCTGGGCATGAGGTGTACTCTTCCGAAGAAATCTAGTAAGGTCTTCAATGACTATCTGGACACCTTGAAGGGAGAAGCGCGTCCGCCATCCAGTCTTCGTTGGTATCTACACCGTCTTGCGACAGTTCAGGAGTATGAAGATTGGGAGAGGAACATGGAATTGGGTTTTGCTTGATGTCGCATATACAATATAAAGTTCAATGGATCTTATGCATATTATCTTGCTCTACGGCGTGTGGACGAGGCATTAGAACGTTGCTGGCATGATGCGGTGGACAGAGGTGAATTTGCTGAAACTTGGGAGGACTACAAAACTTTTCTTCGTAATGGTTTCGTATTACCGTATATGGAGGAGAGTGAGCAGCCGTCCAGAGTTGTGCATGTAATGAAGGAAGTGGGCAAGTGCATAATTCCTATTCAGGAGATTGTTCCAGTACTACCAACAGTCACTAAGGACAAGGTGATATCTTCAGAGGAGAGGAAACCTGCCTCTGATACCAAGAACACTATTGTGACTGTTGAGGAGGATGTACCATTGAGCGGGCTGAATATGCAACTCAAGAAGGTACAAGATGATGCTTGCAAGGCAGTTGACAAGGTTCAGTGGTGGAGTTTGTTTCAGACTCAGTGCTTTATCAAGGGCAAGGCTTGCAAGTTGATGATTGATGGTGGTAGCTGTACTAATGGCATTAGCAAGGCGATGGTGGCAGCATTGGGGTTGTCTACATGGCGTCTTCCTGAACCTAAACGTCATGAGTGGTTGAATAGCTGTGGCATGCTGAAGATTACTCACAAGGTGCGTGTGCCATTTACAGTTGATGATTATGTTGATGAGATAGAGTGCGATGTGTTGCCATTGGAGGTGTGTGGATTGCTACTTGGGCATCCTTGGCAGTATGATCGCAATGTGACACATGCTGGGCGAGCAAATACATATTCTTTTATGCATGGTGGCAAACAGCGGACTTTGAAACCTATGGGTGATGATCATATCAAGTCCGATGTGGAGTTAGTGGTGCGTAAAGAGAAGTTGCACAAGCCTAAAGTGCAGCAAGAGGTGCATGATGTTCCAAGCATTGATGTTGGTGATGTTTCATCCATGCCTGTAGATGACAAGCCAGTTCTTGTTGGTGACAAGCCGGATGAAGCTACACTTGTTGTTGATGTGGATGTTGCGGCATGTGCTACGGTTCCAGTTTGTGTTGATGCTAGTATGCAGACTGATGATGTTTGTGCTGGTGGTGTTTCAGTACATATGGCGCAGATGCGCGTGGGAGGAGTGGGAGGTGAGCGCGTCAGTGGAGATAGTGGGCAGCGGCACTACCATGCTAGGAGTACCGCAGTCCAGTTTTCCGCGACACCGCGGATGCATCGAGGCAAGGATGAACGTGTGAGACATCTATGTGGCCCAGGAATTACACATCTTGTGCAGGGTCATGTGCAGCGACACAAGGGTCCATCAAAACCTCGCAAGAGGAAGGTATTGGCGCCGAAGTCCAAGCTCATATGGAGAAGAAAGGAGGCGCCAAGTGCTGTATCAAGTCAAGCAGGCCGCGAGGGAGGATGTGGTGTGGAAGGCAAGCAAGACTTGAGGACGTGTCATGTTCATATCACGTCACCTTTTTTCCAGAAGACCCTCACGCGTTGGGGACAACGCTTCTTGAAGAAGGGGAGAGATGATATGGATATCCAGGCCTGGTACACTAGGACAGCCATTGATATGATAATTAGGTCTAAGGTTGTACCAGTATTTTATCATAGTCTTGTTATTAGGAAATAATAATGTAGCCATGTCATGTGGTGGGCCAATTAGGGTTTAATTAGTGTTGTGTTTGGTTTTGGGCCTGTCCAAACCAAACCAGGTCAGGGCCTATAGTGGGGCGCACCAGCCTAGCAAGGCTGGCCGGCCACTTCCTCTCATATAAGGAGGTGGGGAGGCTAGGGTTTAGAGATAGACAAGTTGAGACTAAAGATTAGGGTTTTCCCCATTGCGTGTGTTCACGTGTATCATCCCTCCGGGGGTACGGCGTTGCCGCTTATCTATTATATCCGCTGTGAAGGTTCTTGTGTTCATCAAGGATTGTCTAGCTCAAGGTTTGAGGCGTATCATTCATCGATCCGTTGCTTGCTGGATTCGTTCCCTCTTCTCCAGGCTGCGTTCATCGCGTTGTTGGGAGATTCTATCTACCCAGGCTCTCGCTGTGAAAGATCGGGCAACACCCTAGGTGGATTAGCTGGATTCCCTTTATCATCTATCTTATGTGGCTATCAAGATAATTACTTACTATGCCAAGTTGCATCCAAACTACGGATTTTATACTGTAGGTGAAAGGTTTGGTGTAGTCAGTTGTTATGCCATCAAGATTGATGCCAATATTGAACCACTACCAGATTTGTGGTTGGACAGATAAATCTGCAGGTTGTGTTTCTTTAAACTTGCTCCACCTTTGAACATCAACTTTGTAAGCTAATTAGTGGTGTGAGGGTAACAATTCCATTGTTCGTCCACAAAAGTGTGTTTTAAGTTTTTTATCTCTAATTTTATTTTGTTGTTTTTTTGTCCTTTCTCCAGAAACTCATTTGAATAAACAATCATACATGCAACGGAAGTGATACTGTATTATCCACACAAGTACGTTGCTCGATGGATCATCCTTCTCCACCAAATTAAGGTGCCTACTTGCATATACACTCCCAGCTTGAAGACCCAGAGGCCACACACATATGGAACTCAAAGGTGCCAAAGAAAGTCAAGGTGTTTAGTTGGCTACTACATCCAAATAGGATCAACACCCGGGCTAACGTGCTACACAAGCACATCATATCTTCTCAATGCCCAAGATGCGAAGCCCCAGTTGAAGACATAACACACCTCTTCTTCACTTGCCCATCTTCTGACACGATATGGAGACAACTAGGTATCCTACCCAATGTTCACTATTTCACAAACATTTGGTCCACAACACTCCTAACAACCTTCCTCACTCATTATGTAATTCTGTGGCACTAGTCATACTCTAAAATATCTGGGAGGCAAGAAATGTCAAAGTATTCAGAGATATAGATCAGTCATAGGCCATGACAATTAGAAACATCATCTTGGACTTCACATTATGGTCTCACCGCTTCAAGCAAGCGGACATAAGAGTGCATGCCGATCTGTGGCATAACCACCTCTCCCATTGTAACCTATAAACTCTCTTTGATGCAATATATTCAGGTGGGGTTTCTCTCCAGCCTAGTGAAAGCTTCAAAAAAAAAAAACTCAGGCGTAACCTAGCCTTGTTGGTCTGTTGTTCCCGGTACTACGACATGTTCATTTGGAACTTCTATGACCTCTTGCCACACCATGCTTGTCATCACTTCCCTTGTATGTGGGTAATCTTGATCAAGCCCCCAGGTGGTGAATTAGTATGGTCTTTTCAAGACATGGATCTTTCTGACAATGCCATTTATTTTAATATTATACACTATATAATTGCTAAACATTTTAGCACTCTCTAATTGATTGGGCTACTGTAGATGGGGGAATTATCCTTTGGTTCTTCCAATAGTTTTGCAACACGTCCTTGCCTCCAATTATTCACTCCATCGGTTATTTTCAATTTCTTTTTTTTGGGGCTCGAGGGTTACCGGATTACCGGTTTGTGAGCCCTCTCTCTTCCTATTTCTTGCACTTTCATTCGGGAGTTCCGGTTAGTCTAGAACAGTCCCGTGCACCCTCCTCTCTCCCAGTCAATTCCTTTCTCCTCCCATCTACTGCAACAAACCGACGCCTCTTCCGCTCCTCCCCTTTCCCAAGGTCGGTGACCTCCTCCTCCTCTCTCTCCCTGGCCGGCGCCCTCCTCTCTCTCCCTGTCCGGTGAGTTCTTTTCTGTCTAGGCCCTTTTGCTCGACGGTCTTCACTGCCGTTGCTCGCCTCACTCGACGAGGTAGTGTTCCTATTGAAGGGCGTTCGGCGCGTGCTTCCGCGGCATGGACGGCCTGGTGGCGCGCCTTGCCGGATCCTCCCGGAGGTGGTTCTGGTGGCAGGTGCTCCACGCCGATGTGCCCGTGGCCAGGGAAAAGCTTCCGTACATGTTGCCCGGCAAGCAACGCAGGGAGGAGGCGGTTTGGTTTTTTTTTTCTTATTCTTTGGATCCGCTTTCCTTGGCCCTTGCAATATCTTATGGTGGCAAATGGACAGCTTCTCCCCCGCTCCATCTTTTAGGCATCCCAAACCCTAGCCCCCTACTGATGCACTCCAACATTTGCCTGTCTCCTGCACCGCTTGACATGTTCTAGACTATCTGTGGCTTGCCGTTGCTTCCCTGTACGTAAGGCTGTTGGTGGGTGATTTGGATGAGGTGAGATATTGTCTTTCCTTCGTTCTCCTTTTCCTCTTTTTTTTCTAATCATCAGCATGAACCCTTGGAAAGGAAACGCATATGTTGGGTGGTGCTTTAGTGTGGTGAACTGCATCTCATGAGCATTTATTCTTTTTTCTTCCGCCTTTCTAGCACAGTTTGTGTTCTCAGATTACTGCTTTCTGCTAATATATGCCATCATATTTGATATTGGACAGGAGATGGGTTTTCTCTTCTAAATTGCGATGAATGACTACCAAATTTCCTGCTGTTTTCGGTATGGTGATTTAATTGATGAATCTGTAGCTTCAGCAAAATGCAACAGAGCAACCATGGGTGGTCTAGGCACACACTTTTTCTTGATGCGATTGGTTGGCCGAGGTGCTCAACAATCTCCCTTTGTATTTTAAATACTACTGTTTTATTTTACCAGGTGGAATTCCTTTGGGCATTGTTTTTTCTTATTTTGTTTTGGCCTCTTTTACTGTATCATGATCTATTATTGCTAAGTGGTGTCCTCCTATAAAAAGGTAAATCCAGTCCCAATTTTAATGGACACTTATATATTACCACTTCGTTGTTGAGATCTAATTAATTATGTTTTCTGTTATATAAGTTTGACGTCCTCCCTCTCAAAGCTTGGTGCTTTTTATTTCTTTGATGATGTTGCCGTTTGGATCAGCCAAATTCATTCGTGGTCCTTTTCTGGATGGCAGCTACTCACAGCCTGCTTCAGCTGATGCCCATATATATACGCATCAATCAGACTTGTGGTGAATACCAGTTTCCATGTTTCCATATGAAAAAAGCAACGCTCCATAGTGGATTGAGCTCTTCCTATAATCTTTGTGTGTTTTCTTTTGAAAAAGAAACATTAGACCATGTTGGAAGCTAATTAAACATATTTGTACGCGCTGTCCGAGTTAGCTCATATTGTGTTTTACTTCCCATATTGTTCTACAGTTGGCCATATTGTTTTTACTGTCCAAGTTGAGCAGTTCATTACATGTTGCACTCCACTCATCGACGCGCAGCGGTTCATTGCTTACAGTTATTCAATCATGTTTTTCGTCAGTTTCAATTGCATGTTTTTATTGTGAAAAATCAATAGTCCATCTGTCAGTGAACTCTAGCAATATTCTTTGCATATTTCCTTCTGGGAGACAAACATTGTGTTATGTTTTTAGGCTTAGTTATCTTATAATTAGGCATATTTGTTTTGTTGTCCAAGTTAGTAAAAATGAACATCAGTCCCTGCTTAAGGTTAATGTTGACATAATGTTATTACTGTCTAGGTTAGGAAAATGAAAATCAAATCATGTAGCTAAATCGTATTTTAGGTTAGGTTTTTCTGTAATTAGACATATTGCTTTACTATCCAAGTTTAGCATTTCAAAATAAATATCAGATCATACTTCAGGTTAACTGATAAACCTCAAATCATGATTTTGGTGAATTTCAATTGCCTGTATTTTTTAAAGGGAAGGCCCTTGGCCCTGCTTTATAAATAAAGCACACGAACAGAGTAGCGATACAACTCACACCCCAAACTCAAAGTCTGATGCCTTAGTCATTACAAACCAACATAGAAATCTAGACTCGAAGGACGACAACACACACACACGGAGCTAGAGACGTCATCCGGAGGAAGGTGCAAGATGTGCCGTAGAGCTGCTCATCCTCCATCGCCGTCGCGTAGCCGCCGATGCAGCCTCCTAACCTCGTCCAGTGCCGCGTCCAGCAGCGGTAAGTCCCTCGGTCTGACCAGAACCCTCCAACTCGCATATGAATAGACATTTTGAAGAACGCGTCGGCGAGGTTGTTGATCGGGGATCCCTCAATAGCAAGCTTATTGCGGATGTTCCGAGAGGGCCCAGCATTGGGCCGCAAAGGTGTACCAAGCTATCCTACGGAGGCGACCCGTAAGGCCATTCACAATGGCCATGAAATCCGCGGCCCCAGCCGGGTTCCAAGAGCAGGTGCAGGAGTTCCCTAATTCCTGCCCACATGAATTTCGCTAGGTGGCAGTTGAAGAAGATGTGATCGCACGTTTCCCATTCCCCGCAAAGAGCACAGTTGCCATCCGAGGGCCCCCGCCTCTTGACCAGCTGATCTCCCGCTGGAAGCCGGCCACGAATGAGCTGCCAGAGGAAGACACGAATCTTTGGCGGCACCTTGGTGCGCCAGACCTCCTTGAAGTGAGCGATTGCCCCGCCCTGGGACAGCCTGCAGTACATGGAGTTAGTGGAGTATTCCCCGGAAGGTTCCAGTGCCCAGCTGATCTCGTCCTCTCCGGGAAGAATCGGAGAGAGGTCGAAGATCCTGCAAAGGTTCTCCCATTCCACCGTCTCCGCAAGACCGAAGGAGCGCCTGAATCTGATATGCCAGCCTTCATTGTCGCGGACCCCTTCCACAGTGGCGAAGTGGTTGTCACAACAAGCAAAAAGGCGGGGAAAGGTCAGGCGCAAGGGCCCCGTGCCCGTCCACCAGTCAAGCCAGAAATAGGTACGCCTCCCATTGCGCACCTTGTGCTTGGCTCCCATCTTGAAATACCATTTGATCTTCTGAATGGCGTTCCAAAACTGCGATCCCTTAGTAGGCACCACGGGGAGAACAAGTCATGATTGCCCGGGTACTTGGCCTTCGACAGAGTCTGCCTACAGCCCCTCGGCTGTTCTGGTAGATCTTCCAGATCCACCTGAGCATAAGAGCAATATTCATGAATTTAGTGTTGAGGATTCCCAATCCTCCAAACGCCTTAGGCTTGCACACCGTAGCCCAATTAACCATGTGGTACTTGCGCTTGGGTCCAACTCCTTCCCAGAAGAAGCGGGAACGGTGTCGATTCATAGTCCCATGAGTCGCGTCGTGCAGAAGGTAGAGACCCATAGCAAACAACGGCAAGCTGGAGAGGCAGGGAGTTGGTAAGTTCTAGCCTCCCCGCAGAGGCGAGAAAAAGACCTTGCCAGGGCTCAACCCTGTGACCAACCTTGTCAGTGAGGAAATTCCAGTCTGCCACCGTTAGTGGCTTGTCACTGACCGGGAGACCAAGGTATTTGAACGGCAAGCTCCCTAGCTTGCAGTTCAGGGCGTCGGCAAACTTCTGACGCTCCTGGTCGGTGACCCCTGTCACGACCACCTCGCTCTTTGCGAAGTTGATCTTGAGACCTGACATGTTCTCGAAGCAGAGTAGCAGGAGTTTGAGGTTAGCCACTCCGACGTCCGAGGGTTCCATAAGGATCAGGGTGTCATCTGCATACTGCGGATGGGTGACGCCCCGGGAATCGGGTGAGGCACAACCCCCGGAGGTGCCGGACTCACCGGCCACGGCAATGATAGCCGCTAAGGAGTCCACCATGAAGTCAAAAAGAATCGGGGATAGAGGATCTCCTTGACGCACTCCCCGTGCATTCCGGAAGTAATCCCCAATGACGCCGTTGACATTGACTGCAGTTTGTCCACCCGAGACCAACTGCATCAAGCGATGAACAATCATAGGGGAAAAACCTTTGCAGTGGAGCACCTCCCTCAGGAAACTCCAACTGACACGATCAAAATCTTTCTCGAAGTCCAATTTGAGGAGGAGCCCCCTCAGTTTTTTAACTCTGAGCTCATGAGCAATCTCGTGGAGCGCCAACACTCCCTCGTGCAGGCTCCGACCCTTGATGAAAGCCGTCTGACTACGATCGATGGTCCTAAGCGCGACGGGGCGAGACGTGTAGCATAAGCCTTAGCAAAGAATTTAAAGATAACATTGATAAGCGCGATAGGCCTAAACTGCTTGATGTTGTCGGCGCCCGAGATTTAGGGATGAGGGAGATAACTCCATAGTTAAGGCGTGCGACGTTGATCCTCCCAAGGACAAAGTCATTTAGCATCTGAAGAATAGGAGCCTTAAGGGTTCCCCAGAACCTCTTAAAGAAGAGCACAGGAAGGCCGTCAGGACCCGGCGCCGAGTCAGGTTTCATGCTAGCTAGGACCTCATCTAGCTCCTCCCCCGTGAAGGTTAGCTCTAGGGCCCTGTTCTCATCCTCGCCAATCCTATGGGACACCGGCCAGAGGTTAGGTGCCAGGGAGAAGACCCTCTCCTCTCCCTCCGTTCCCATCAGGCCATGGTAGAGCCGGTAGACATGGCCCATCATGTCTTCCTGGGAAGTAAGTTCCCCCTCCTCCGTGATGAGTCTGGGAATCATACATTTCCTTCGCCTCCCGTTGGCAAAGGCGTGGAAATAGGCTGTGCGAGAGTCACCTTTCAGGGTCCACTGTAGCCTACTCCTCTGACGCCAATATTCCTCTTCCATCCCATCCAGGTTGACAACTTGGTCCTCGAGAAAATATCCGAGGGCCCGGCCCGTCGTCGTCGAGACCCGTCGAGTCCGCTGTCCTATCCAGCTCCTGGATCTGGGAAATGAGGTCTACCCTTGCCTGACGCCGCATTTTGCCTAGATTTGCTCCCCACCCTCGGAGATGCTGTCTAAGGCATCTGGCAATGCATTGCCAGAGGTCAACACTGCAGCGATGCGGCCCCAGCGCAAGGATGCAGTGCTCGATCTTCCCTTTGACCATGAGGTCGAACCCAGCCACCCTAAGCCACCACGATTGGAAAGTGAACCTGGAAGCCCTTCTGACCCCATTCTCCCCATCATCAAGGAGTAGGGGGTTGTGGTCAGAGCCGACCCTCGTGACAGCCAAGAGCGAGCAAAGCGGGAAGATCAGCTCCCAAGACGGGGAGACGAACACCCTGTCCAGAACGGAGCGAACCGGAGAGAGCTGCTTGTTGGTCCAGGTAAACCGGGCACCGATCCGATTAAGCTCCCTCGAGGGCAAGGCCGGCGATCATGTCATTAAGCCGGCGCACCCTGGGCCAATTAATGTTGTTATTATTCTTGTCCTGCGCACCCCCGATGAGGTTGAAGTCGCCACCCAAGATAAGAGGGTGCTGGCGAGGCCTCAACTTCCGACACCGGCTCGTCCGGGAACTCCCTAGTCTCGGAGTGGTCCGCTGGGCCGTAGACAAGAATACAAGTCCGGATGAGCCTCTTGCTTCGATGGAAGATGTCGGCGCTAATGAAGAAGCTTCCCTTCCTCCGGGTCCCTACCTCGAAGCACTCATCGCGGAAACCAAGCAGCATCCCCCGGAATGGCCGTTGGCCGGCACCCGGTTCCAATTGAGCCGACCGCCTTGTTCAAGACTCCTCGGCTCGGCGGCGGTGAAGTCCTGTCTAACCGTCTCCCGAAGACCAAGAATGTCGATTCTCTCCCGTTGCATATAGTCGCGAAGTTGGGTACGACGCCCTCGTCCCCGAACCCGCGCAAATTGTAGAAGAGAGCTCTCATGGAGACGAGCGTCTCTTGTACTTGTCTCGTAGAGACAGGCGCGCACGAAGGCCATAACACACTTCCTCAAGGGGCGAGACCGCGTCTCAGCCCGACCCGGTCTTGGCCGTAGCACGTCGCGGCCGACCGGCCTCGGCGCGCGAGACCGACGCAGAGGCCCCTGCCTCCGGAGGCGCCGGAACTTGGACGGACTGCGGCAGCGCCGAGCCCTCCTCCGAGGCCTCCCCTCGGGCCTCAGCCTCTGCCGCCGCCTCAGCTTCCCTAGCTAAGCGGCGAGCAGTTTCTGCAATAGCAGCCTGAACCTTCTCTTTTGCCCGAATGACTGAGAGCGCCTCCCCAGGCTCCCTCGCCGATGGAATGAACAGCATGCAACTATCCGAGACAACAGAAGAAAGGTGCGAGTCAGGAAAAGAGTCAAGAACAGCAAAGTCGTTACCTTTCTCCTTGCCAGACGATGTCGTGGTTGTCGCCGACTTCCCCTCCAGGTTCTTCTCAGCGGTCAGCTGCTGTGCCCGAGCCAGAGCAGAGGTCCCCGGCGGCACGGTAGCGTTCTCGGCGCTCTTCCGCACGTCCGCAGCGGGGAGTCGTCTGCGCGCGCTTGTAGTAGATGGCCTTCGAGCGAAGACCTTGGGCAAGAGGCGTCGCCACCGCAACCTCCGACCTCAGGTCCCCGACCACCGCCCCCTGCACCTCCAGCTCCTCCCCCTCGGACTCCTCCACCATCTCCACCTCCGACTCGCCCGCCGAGCGTCTCGCCACCTTGGCCGGAGGCCCCTCCGCCTGCTGGCTGTCATCGACCCAAGAGGCCAAGGGGTCCGTGAGGTGAGAGTCCAACTCCCCAGACTCAAGCGACTCCTCGATAGCGCCAAGGGTGCCGCCATCAGCAACCAAGATCTTGGAGGCTTCAGGAAGGCGCAGGGACGGGAGCACATCCGACGAGGTCGAGAGGTTGGACCCGTATTGGTCCAGATCAAGAGCAGTACCCAGCGTCGCTCCCACAGATTTCGAGCCCGCAGGACCCGAGGCGCCCCCGGCCAAGGGAGGGAGATCATCACCCTTGCCCTTCTCTTTGCCACTCCGGCGAGAACGATGCTTGTTCCATTCATTGTCCGAGGAAAATTCATCAGAATCCTCATCCCTGTCCGTGCGAGGTGGAGGCGGCGGAGGGCCCCCTGGCCCCGCCCCCGGAGTACCTCGCGGTGGCGCCTCCGCCTGGACCCCAACAGTGTACCCTTCTCCATTGACGAAGACCTGCACCGAACCCTTGATCCGCTCCGGATAGCGGCAATGGAAGCGCATGCGGATGGGCTCGTGCTCACATTTCTTGATGGAAAGCTCGTCCACGTCAATTGGCCTGCCAATCATGGTAAACGCCGCCATGAGGCGATCCCTAACCAACAGGTCCTCCGGCACCCCTGTGAGGCGGACCCAAGTGGAAGGGAGGATGAGACTCGGCCTCGACGCGAGGAAAGCTTCCCGAATCTCAGTATCGGTCCTGCTCAGAGGGAGGAACAGCTTCCCGCTCCCAGTGCTGAGCTTCAAGGTCTGCCGAGTGGGGAAGACCACGGAGAACTCCGAGTCGGAGAGCTTGCGAACCTGCCAGTCCCACAGATCGTCCACCAGGTGTTTCAGCTCATCAGACAGTTGATCCTCAGATAGCGGGGCTGAGGCTGAACTTGATGACCGCCGCAAAGACCTCGCCATTGCCCCTGCCTCCCCGCAGCGGCTCCACATCTATGTTGTAGAAGCCGCCACCAGTGATGGCATGCCCCATGGTCTCCAGCCGCAACCCCTTACCCCTGGACGGGCAGTTCGCGGACGAGTGCCCCTCCCCGGAGCACACGACGCAGAGAGGGTCGAAGGAGCAGTCAGATTGGTAGTGACCCTCGCGTCCGCACTTGAAGCACTCGCCCGCCGCCGGAGCCCCTGTCCGGGCGGGGGCTTGCTTGGCTTTGCCTTTGACTGGCGGCTGTCCATCCCCGGAAGCGCCACCGGCCACCTTCTTGCCCTTGTTCTTCTGCTGCTGCTGCCCGCGCGAGTTGCCCCGCTCACCTCGACCTGGCTGCCCGAGCCCCTGCTCGAGTTGCCGTCGGAGCGGCGGTTGGCCAAGGCCTCCTCCCTCCGGCGTTGGTCCTCCCACCAAGGAGGCGGAGCTCCGAAGGAGCCGAAGTCGCCCGGCCGCGGTCGAACCCGCCGGCACCACCCTCCCGCCGGCCGTCTTGGCGGCCGGGGCCGTCGAGATAGCGGTAGCCGCCCCGTCTCGGCGTCCGCCGCCGCCGCCCTCGGGCCGCCCGCCTCCACCTTCAAGCCGACCACCACCTCCGCTGCCTCCATCTTGCCGGCCCCTCCACCACCATCTTGGCGCCCTCCACCTTGACGCCCCCCTCCAGCACCACCATCCTGCCGACCCCCGCCGCCTCCGCCCTCAAGCCGCCCCCCGCCGCCACCATCCTGGCGACCGCCAGTTGCGCGCCCGCCCGCATCATGCCGACGCGGCCCCGAACCCTCGTCGAAACGGCGCTTGCGCCCCTCGTCGAAGCCGCCCGCCATGACCGCGGCCGCGAAGGGAGCGAGTCAACGGCGTCGGATCGAGGACGCGGCGAAGGAGACGATGGCGCGGCGCGAAGGGTCCGAGAGCCGCCGCCGCACTTCGGATGGCCTAGCGGGAAACCTAGCTGCGGTTCGGTGCAGCCCGGCCGGAGCCGAGCCACCTAAAACGGGGAACGTGCTTGGGCACCGGAGGCCTGCAAGGACGGCCCAGCGGATCAGGCCGCAGGAGACCAACACCTGTCCCGTCAGGTGGGCTGGCCCAATCTGTCACCAGGCCCGCCGAAAGAAGTCCACCACCCTCTAGCCCATTGCCTGTATTCATGTAGGAAACCAACCGTGCACCTTTGATTGTACCCTTGCTATATTATTTGCATGTTTCCATTTGGAATATAAACATCAGATCATGTTTTAGCTTAATTTATCCTATAACTAGACATATTGTTCTTGCTGTCCCTGTTAGAAAAGATAAACATCCAATTATGTTTTCTGTTAAGTTAGCCTAAAACTTGACAGATTGCTTTTGTTATCCAAGTTGAATAGTTCGTTACATGGTTCGCTCCATTTACTAACGTGTAGCGGGCAATCGGTTATAATTATCCTTCTGCTGAAAAGTATTTCTTATTTACTTCTGCTTTCCTCTCCTCCTCTCGGTGGATATTTTCCAGATATGTGCCTCTCGCCTGCCTTGGAGAGTTTGCTTCTGAAGGCGATTTCATTTCTATGGAAGGCGATATTGCAGCTGATACGCAGGGTTCTTGGTTTTCTTCTCAGGAAGATTGTCTTTCTATGGAAAGCGATGTTCCAGCGGCCTATAATGTTACTCAGAAATATTAACCAATCCATTGGTTTATGCAATGGCACCTGGCTCATGGCACGAGGCTCCGAGAATGGATTTTTGATGAAGAGTTAATGACAAGGAGCAAGAAAGGTCACATATGGATACCAAGAATATTTCTGAATACTTCGTCATCGAGGTGTCCTTTTTTACATTACAACGCCATCGATACCCAATTTGCCTTTGCTATGTGATGACCGTCCACAAGGGCCAGGGACAGACTCTGGAATGAGTAGATGTGTCATTTGCCAAAGCAAATATTTTTCAATGGAACGTTGCTATTTCAAGAGTGACAACAATGCACGGGATTAAAAATAGTTGCCATATATGAAAGCGCCAAACAAAGCACTGAAACTAGAAATATCATACACCCACAAGTTCCTGACAATCTGTAGTAGTAGTGTACTTCCACACTTGCAGGTACGGTTACTGACAGCCCTGCCCTGTTGTTCGGTAAACGAACATTCTGTACCATGCGCTTAACATTTGCCTTTCCGTTTTCTGTGCATCTGGTTAGGTGCTTCCGACAGGTCGAATGCATTGATTTTTTCCTTTCTGATCTACACTTTCAGTTGGATGGGAGCTCTTATCTACCTGTCATCTGTTTTCAGTCGTACTATGGGTTACCTATTGGTTGGGATCTACCCCTTAAGAAGTTAAGATGGCTTACACATATGCATGTGCTAGCGATGCTATGCATAAATGGTCAGCTGCTTGTGTTCATAGTATAAACTTTATACATAGTATTGTGTTCATATGACCATATATGGTATCCAAGTAAAGCATTTCTACTTTTTAATTAGCTTATCTTTCTTCTCCATGAAGCTCACATAAATCCTTCCATATTCATGCTGATCTCAAATAATATGAACTTATTTCTACTCTCTCATAACTCAAACGGCAGCAGCTACCCAGACCTGACCACCTTCTGCGACCTTAACCATCATACACGCAACCTTCTGTGACGCTATTGACTGGCCTTGACTGACTTGCACCACCGCATATGACAACAGTAATTACACATATGACAACAATAATTACAAAAAAAGCAGCCACGGGCGCGGCGTGCCGCCGCGCCAAGGCTTACTAGTATTGCTTACAAGACTATTACGGTTGCTTAAAATTTCCGTTTTGCTGATATATACTAGAGTGTGCTCGCATTGCCGGTAGATTTCCAAATCACTAATTAAAATTGAGATCATGATGAGTTCTTAAACTGAAAATCCATGTCAAAACCAATGTTGAGAAAATCACTTATCGGTGTCAACTCGGCCGGCTGACGATTAGCGATTAATAGGCAAATTGACCGATTAATCGGGCGATAAATGAGTTAATCGGGTGATAAATAAATTTATCGGCTAATCGGTGACCGTCAATTAGTGATTAATTGGCCGATTAATCGTTGAATCGGGCGATTTTTTGAACAGTGGTCAAAACAGTGCAATGTGTTGTTACACTTCTTCGAATTGATATGCTTCCTGCAGCAAGTAGGATGAAAATCGTCTAGGTTGATGCATAATGTTCATGTTGAACGGTTTACTGTGTAATTCTTCTTGTGGGTAGAGAGTGTAAAATTTGAATAATTCAATGGTCTATCTGAAGTAAGTGGAAGAAGTATTACATCACAAAAACAAAAACAGGGAGATAATTACGTTGAGTATTTGGCATGTACAAAAAGAGAGTAGTTCAGTCTAATTACTCCATGCCCTTGTTATCATTCAGAACATCTCTAGCGATAAGTAGCTACTGTCAAGATTAATTGCGTTGATAGAATAGTGTGTGCATTTTTGTGTTGTTTGATATATCTGAGCCCAAAGAGGAGGATGTGCATGCCGATGTTGCTTGCATAGATGCAGTGCAGCAAATCATCACCATCCTCCTTAATAAAAATGAATAATTTGGAAATATAATCATTAGTTCTATGCTTGCATTTACGCGTTCTACTTATTGAAGAGTTGCTTGAGTAGTTATGAATCTACATGGTCTCTAGGAACAATCAATAATCATAAATAGATGGATTATAATAGATACAGTATGACCAAGATCGTTCTTAGTTCGGTCAAATAATACCTTTATGTATTTGTTTTTTAACTTGCTTGGGCATGGGTTGCTTCTAAAAGTATGTTTGTTTATTATTCTGATGAGATAAAAATTTATTTGTCCATTACTAATTGATGTTAATGTTTCCCTTGCTGTTTATTATTTCTGATTTGCTCCAAGTAGTTGATGGATGTCTTCCTATTTTAGTTGCACGCTCAAAAATATATTTGTTTGTGAGGGCACAACCACCTTTTATGAATATCCGAGTTCCTGGAAGTTCAAAAAATGTAGTCCGGGTTCTGTCCCCAGTGAAAATATTTCTGGTGGGCATACTTCACCACTTGTGTTCCTTGTGTGTGTCCGATTCCAAATAAGCAACAACCTGGTGTGTAGTGTGTCAAGTATTGACCATTGCTTTAGAAAAGTATTGCGTATGCAACATGTGTAAGTTCTCCTTGTATGTGAAGTGTTGTTTCGTGTACAGGGCTAAAGTCATTCCAAATAATTGTATGTCTTATTCTCTCCATGGTTCAAATTGCTACTTCTTTCTATTTGGTTTCTACTAAGAATAGTAAATCGAGATTCACTCAAAATCTCTTATACGAGGCTGTACATTTATGTTGTTTTATAATTGATGGATAGACAATTGTCTTTGATATGAGGACATTGTAGCAAAGGCGCGCATGGTCCTTCTACTGGTTGGACTAAACCTGAACCACATTTCCAAGTTCAGTGATCTAGAAGGAAGGTTTGCATGTGTTCCCACCAGCCAAGTTTGATTACTCATGGTGCATCCGGTCTCTACATTTATTTATGAACCTACCCTTTACTAGTTGTGACATTAGATTTCTCCTAAAAATACTAAATATAGAAAAACATGTATGTACATTAACGCGAACATAGACCAACCTGCTTGTTTTTTTTAGAGGAACCATGTTTGGTTTTGGTAACACCAAAAGGAAAAAATCTCATAATTCGTATATGTTTGTAATTTGACTCTTAATGCAAGACATGTACTTTTGGTCCCTCTCAAACTGATTTCGACCACTACAAAATGACTTCTCGTGTGCTTCAACACATAACAAAAGTCGTGTCCTTTAAATCTATATATTGTGCTTGTCAGAAAGGAAGGGGAAGATTGTTTGCTCGCTGGTGGAGATGGAAGACGACAAGATGAACAAATAGTAGGAGTGTCGTGCCCTGGTCGCTCATGTAGTCTTATGTATTGATTCCACAAGACGGAAGACGAGTTCTGAGCCCGGTGGATCGAACGGGGTTTGGATTGAGATATTCCCTCTCCTGGGCAAACTGGGCAAACCGAACACACAGATGACCAAGCAGGGCATGCTTAAATTGTGCCCAAAGCTTAACCTACCAATATTTTGGTCATGACCTAAACATTGATCATGGTTGCCAATTATTTGGCAGGGCAATACATTTTTGGTTAATCTAGTTAACTTTTCTTGCCAATGTTGGCTAACACATGGGCCATCTAAAACTGTGGCTAGCCAAATATTTGGTGTGACAATGGACTAAAATTATACCCGGCTGGCTCGTTGACTGGGGATTAGGCCTAGCCCATCCAGAGAAGCTTGTATTTGGATGCACGGAATTAAGTTTGGAGTTGTGAAATCTGGTATTCAGCCATCAAATTCTACTGTTTTTGTGCACTTAAAAACTGGGCTGGAATCATAGCCAAATTTCGAGCCGAACCCCCTCTCATGCTAAGTTGTCCTCCTAAGATACGAACCTCCCACCATTAAGAACTGTCTGGAATCATACGAAGCAAAGCGGTATTCTTCTGAACATGTGTTTTGGCTGCATCTATTACATAAAATATATGTTAAATTCATTTTAAAATCTTACAAAATTTTGAAAAAAAAAATCCGCAACGCATCCCCGGACATCGTACGTTAGCTCACAAAGTTTTGCAAGAAAAAAACATTTTATGTGTCCTATGTAAAAAGATTTAAAAAAAGAATGTCACGTGAAAAGCTATTTTGAAGTACCACAAATTAATTTTTTTGCACATGCTATAAAATATAATATTTTTCACGAAACTTGGTGTGCAAACATAGAATGTCTGAAGTGTACACTCATTTTTTTTTTGGAAACTTTTAAACATTTTAAAATATATTTTTCCGGCAGTGAACGCATTTACACCTATACACACCTATGATGAGCCAAAATGGATTTTCGGGTACTCTTCTTCCTAATAGGACTCTCCTCGCTCACGAGACCCGCCGAGGCCGGAGACCGGGCAGAGAGGACCCCGGCGGCCGCGCAGGTAAGGCGTCCCTCCCTTCCCTGGCGCCTCTCCTCTTGCCTCCCTCCTCCACGCCCGCCGGTCCCTGGCCCTCGTCTCCCTGGCCGCCCCCCTCCCCGCCCGGTCCTAACCCTAGATCGTGGGCAGGACCAGAACGGCGGCGGGAGGGTGAACGGCGCGGGCGGCGGCCGACTGGTCGGCGACGTATCCTCCTTTGTTTGTTATTTGCCTGCACTATTGCGTTAAGTCCTTTGTATTGTACTGCACATCAGTAGAGCGTGCAGAGGCTCCCAGGTTTTTGAAGAGTACAAAGTTATCAAATCGTATACTGTGTCATAAGTATAGGTTTAACTGGATAAGTAAATGTTCCCAGATTGCCAGATATCTGCAGGTTCTGTAATGCAAAGTCTGAAACATTGGAATCCTTAGTTTAGTTATTTTATCCATAGCTAATGCTCGCAATGTGAGCTTACTTTAACTCCATTGCACATTCTTTTCAGGCACTCAACTAAGAAATCCCCAGCGGCTCAGGATTCTCGCCCTATTTCATCCTCAGCACCTTGTCATCCAGCTAAAAAGGTAAGCAGCATCACACTCTTAGCCATTCCCCTAGAATTCTACCTTGATGACCATGCTCTCTTTGAATGATCTGGACAGTACAAATGTTTTCCGAATTTTGACGGTATAAATTCTAATTATGCTCAGTGAGTTTTGGCCAACCATTAATATGTAACTAGTAAATACTAAATAGTAACAAGGCACACTTTGATTTCTCTTTCATGCTCTTTTCATGTGTATCTCTTACGCGCATTTATTCAGTACTGTATATCATGATATGCTTGAGTATTTTGCCACTGGATTGCTGCTATACAGGAAGTGCCTGCACCAATGTGTCTAATATCATGCAAACTTAAGGCAGTTCATGGATTATGTAGCTCGGGTCCATATGTAGGATCCACCAACATTCTTTCTATTCTGAACTTAAATAAAGCCCATCTAGAGAAGAGTACCCAGGGCCTAGAGTCCAGACCAGTCAACCATTGCCTGCCTCGCTGCGCGTAGACGGAGAGAATCCCGTCTCTCACTGCGCCGCCCCTGCCTCCGCTAAGGCAGTTCGCCGCCCACACCGATGCTGCATCGCCGCTGCCGCGTCCTCTACACCGCCGCAGCCTCCAATTTGATGGACGCACGACCTGCCGACGCGTTCCCCGCCTCCGCTGCATCGCCCTAGCGGCCTGCTGGGCGAGGCATCAAGCTAGCCGACGCCTCCCTCTCTGGCTCTCGTGTCGTGGATCCTAGCAACAGGTGATTCCCCAAGATATCTGTCAATCCTCCATCAAGTTTAGGTGGTTTCTCCAGTTTCCCCTTTTATAGCTTGATTGACGCATTTCATAAATTATAGAAATACAACACGATTAGATCTTATTCGTCACTAGCCAACCCGTGATTCTTCAATCGCCGACCCATTCTGTACTTATTTCTTTGGTATGAGATATTTTTCAGATTTTTGTTTTGGCGCAATTGCACTTAGTTTTTGGCCCAGGGTTTGCTCAAATCCTGGCTTGGCACTCCTGGTACGCCATCTAGATTTGTAAGGTACTGAGAACAGATTCCCGTGGGATTGTGTATTCGTAAGAAGTTGAAGGACTGCCATTAGCAGAACAAAAACTAAGTCTGTGTATAAGCCTATAAGGGCATGTATCAATGTTATGCGGCACTACCAACTTGCATAGTGTTTCTGCAAATTCTGTCAATTGTGGTATCTACTTGAGGATTAGTTACTTTATAACATGGGGAAAAATCATGCAGGTTTACAGTCCTATAGCTTTGGAAATGCATCCTCATCTCACCCTACACAGGCATCCTATGTGTGCTGAGGTATCTCTATATGGACCTCTGGGTCTATCTGAAGCTTTAACATTGAAAATGTATATTTTGCACCTTTTCTAATAAAATATCATGTCTATTTGCTCCCCAGATTATTGAAGAATTTCAGAAGTGCCATGTGGATCACCCCTTAAAAAAATTCTTTGGGGAATGCACAGATCTTAAGATTAAGCTAGATCGATGCTTTCGGCAGGAGGTAAACATCTCTATTTTATTTTTGGGGGATTGTGTTCATCAAACACCAACATGCCCATGATGTTTGTCGGTGTTGTTGTATCTGTCTCCAGTCTTGTCATTCCTTCTTTTATTTGAGTAAATTGATTTCCTTTGGAGGCGCACATATTATTCGGTTTTGCACATTTTTTTCCCACATACAGTAGGCTAACAACATGTAGGTGTTTGGATTATCGTCTCAACTATAAAACTAACAGAACCTCCCAAGTTAAGAGTTAATACTACAATTTAGTTACGTCCTATATCGTAATTTATGCTGAAGAAGTTTTTTGCTTCCCTAACTGTCATGGTACTCTTCTTGTGAGATTCAGAAAGCTGTGAAGCGGAAGGCAAACTTTGAAGAGAGCAAGAAATTTAAAGAACAATTGCAGGCTTATAAAAAGGAAATGGCTGAGAAAGACAATGAATCATAGCTTGCAACAGAGGAGAAGTACCTGATATCTAATGCTTTGTTCTGCAACCAAGTGGCTTCCACTTTGTGAAACGAAATCTCAGATTTGACTTCAAATCGTGTGTAGCACACATATTTACTGTTAAAAGGTTACAATTGATGATATATAGTTCATAGACTTGAATTGTTTTTTAGAAGTATGAATTCTCTCGTGTGGTTATGCTACTCCTGTCTTGTCCATTTTCGGTAGCATTGGAAGCTTTGCTGGATATTTGGACAACAGTTGTTGCTCCATGTTGGTGTTGTACTGTGAGGATTTTTCGTTGGAAAACCTAATAATTTGAAACAATTTCAAGTAAAGCTAGTCAATTTTCTGGTATTTTTCATCTGGAATTTGGTTGTTCATATAGGAACCATCCTGCAAGGTAGTAAGGTACTGAGTACCGGTATTTAGTTGCCAGACACTCTTGGGTTACATAGGTAGTAGCGGTAAGGTGGAAACTACTACTCTTCTGAGACTATGTGAAGTGGTTAGATTCTGGTTCTCACGCATGTAAGTAGAAGGAACACTATTGGCCCTAGAGCAACATAAATATGGATGGCTTCATTTCATTATATGTCAGTTTGTTATATTAAATTTCTTAAGTATGTCTTTGGATTTTTCATGCACCAACTGTCACATATTTTCTTTTGATGATTCTATGTTCATCAGATGAATGAACTCTGTACCTCAGTCTATTCTCAGTTTGCTCTTGGAGTCTATTCTCAGTTTGCTCTTGGAGCGGTATTCAAGGTGAATCTGATTCCATAGAGATTGTTATCTGTAGAGGCTTTGCCTGACATCTGACCACAACCTGTCCAAACCGGTAGCTCAAAATTATGTACTGTACTAGCTTTGTGGCTCCGATCTGCACACTGAAGGAGATGAAAGACATCTGGTACCGTTTCTGCACATGTGATAATTTTTTGAGTGAAGTACAATAAGAGTGTCTTGTTTGTTTTAGGTAAATAAAAGGTGTTATGTCCAGCCAGCTGGGAGGGGTGTAAAGAGAAAAAGATAACATAGTGGGACTGAGAGCCACTGTTTAAAAGATGAGAAATTGCTTCTGCGCTGAAACTTCATGAATAGACCTTCCTTTCAAACCAAGATGGTAGTCTGTTTACTAGCAAACACCTTCCTAGTTCTTGTTTCCTGTATGCTCTATGTATGTTTCTTATGGCTTACAACATCGATGATGATTGAGGGCATATATAGTGGGAGAAATTTCAGGGAAAAGGACAAGCCCAAAGGAGATACACCAAAAAAAAGATCAGCTAGTATTTGCCATAATTCACAGTAATAGCTTTCTTGCTTATGTCTGTCATGAAGCAATAGCCATATATGTCTTCCTTAGCAAGAATTGTCCACATCCTATGTCCGTCAAGAACCTTGTGTGTATTTTCATCAGAGAGGAGAAGCAGGGGATCGAGCGAGGAAGAGCATGGTGTCGAGGTCGAGCGCGGCGGAGCCTATCCCTCTCCTGAGCCCCTACCAGATGGGGCCGTTCAGGCTCTCGCACAGGTGAGCTTCATGAGCAAACATCTATGGCAGCTACATCATCATGCGACCAAATTTCACTCTCCTGAATCCTGAGGCAGGATCGTGCTGGCGCCGATGACGAGGTCGAGATCATACGGTAACCTCCCGCAGCCGCACGTCGTGGAGTACTACGCGCAGCGGGCGACGGAGGGCGGGCTCCTCATCGCGGAGGCCACGATCGTGTCGCCGGACTCGCGGGGGATGGGCCTCATCCCGCACACACCTGGGATCTGGACCAAGGAGCAGGTTCAGGCGTGGAAGCCCGTCGTGGACGCCGTGCACGCCAAGGGCGCCACTTTCTTCTGCCAGATTTGGCATGTTGGAAGAGCGTCTGACACTGGTACGATTATGGATGTTTTACACTGTCAGTTTACTGTACTTGTCACTGTCAGTTGTTCTTCAGTCACACCTCACACTAGCAGCCAGCAAGAACTGAAATGAGCAGTTTATAGCATGCCATCTGAATTGACTTATGTGTTTCCGTCAGAGGAACGGCCCATCTCAAGCACAGATAAGCCGGTAGAGAAGAACGAAGAGAACTACTTCATGGATTTCTCAACCCCAAGGCCCCTCAGCGTGGAGGAGATCCCTGGTGTCATCAACCATTTCAGGATTGCCGCCCAAAACGCCATGGAAGCAGGTAAAATAGCTTCACTTGATCTAATTCAGAGATGAAACTGTTCATGAATCGTGAGCCGATGTCAATTATTGTGTGTCGCATACCGGCATGCGTGCAGGGTTCGACGGGGTGGAGGTGCACGCCGCGAACGGCTACCTCCTGGACCAGTTCATGAAGGACGGGGTCAACGACCGCGCCGACGAGTACGGCGGCAGCCTGTCCAACCGCTGCCGCTTCGCCCTCGAGGTGGTCGACGCCGTGGTGGACGAGGTCGGGCCCGACCACGTCGGTGTGCGCCTCTCGCCCTACTCCACCTGGCTCAGCTGCCGCGACTCGGACCCGGACGCACTGGCCGCGCACATGGCCCGGGAGCTCAGCCGCCGCGGCGTCCTGTACCTCAACGTCGTGGAGCCGGAGATGGCGTTCGCGGAGGACGCCGACGGTGGCGAGGCGCGGCGGGTCATCCCGCACAGGCTGCACGGGATGAGGGAGGCCTTCGACGGGACGCTGATGGCCGGCGGAGGGTACGACAGGAAGGAAGGGAACTGGGCCGTCGCCCAAGGGTACGCCGACATGGTCGTCTACGGCAGGCTCTTCTTGGCCAACCCCGACCTGCCGGAGAGGTTCAGGCGGGACGCGCCGCTGAACAAGTACCATCGCCCGACGTTCTACACCGACGACCCCGTCGTCGGATACACGGATTACCCGTTTCTTCACGATGGTGGCGACAAGGTGATCAGCGAGGAGAATGGCGTGATTTAATTAGCATTTAGCAAGATGCATGGAGAAGACCTGAATGAACTGCATGCCATCGTCGCATGCCCTCCTTCACTGACTCTTCTGTGCATTCGCTTTGGTTGCCTCGAGTGCGCGTCTAGCCGTCTAGGAGAACGCTTTGTTGTGCACTTTGCTTAATAATAATCTCCATGCAAAAGGCCAAACTAGAGATAAGAGCATCTCCAGCATCCCAAAGCGTCCCCGCGCCGGACAAAAAAAAATCGCTCCCACGTGCCCCAAAGCCTCCTTTCGTCCGGCGCAGCCCAATACGGATGCTTCGGGCACGCCGAACACAACGAAAAGCGAGGCGGGCTTCCAACTGTTGGTGACTATTTTCATAACCGTTCGTTCGCGCCTTTTATTTCTCGTCACGCCTTCCCCTCCCGCGCCTCCCACCCCTCCGCCGCTGCTGGATTTGCCGGCCGTTTCGACGGCTGATCACTTCTGAGAGTCGGCACCGTCGTCGCGGCTGGCTCTCTCGCCGGCTTTTCACTTCCGCCGCTTTGCCAGCGCGTCGCAGAACGTGGCGTCAAATCCGCCCCACCTCCACGCACAGAAGGTGTTTGACGACTTGTCAGGTAGGCGCGATAGGCCGCTGTTCATTGCCTCGTCTGCCGCGACGCAGTTTTAACCATTAATTTTGCTTCAGACATAGATAGCGACGAGGAGATGCTTGTCCCACTGCTGGAGGACGAGCAAGCCTTGGACGACGACATCCGGGAGCATTTGCTGATCATCACGTCCCTCCAGGACATGATTGACGCCGAGGCGGAGAAGAGGAAGAGGCCACCCGTGGAGGATCAAAGCCGGGGAGAAAGAAGTCGAAGCCCCGGCAAAGGATGGAGGGGCATACCATGCTGCACAACGACTACTTCGCAGATGAGGCAACACATGCCGGTAATTTTCGGCGCCGGTATAGAATGAGCAAGGGTTTGTTCATGAATATCCTCCACGGCGTTCGAGAGTTCGACCCCTACTTCAAGCTCAAGCACGACGCTGTAGGCGTTGCCGGGTTCTCGTAGATTCAGAAGTGCACCGCCGCCATGAGAATGCTTGCATACGGAGCACCTGCTGATACACATGACGACTACCTTCGCATGAGTGAGTCTACTACCATTGAGTGCATGTACATGTTTTGCCGAGTTGTGGTGGGAAAGTTTGGCAAATACTACTTGAAAGGCCCAACTGAAGAAGAGACTGCAAGAATCATGGCACACAATGCTAACAGAGGATTCCCTAGAGTGCTTGGAAGCATCGATTGCATGCACTGGTTATGGAAGAACTGCCCGTTTATCTGGCAAGGTATATACAAAGGGCGTCATGGATATTGCAGTATGGTGCTTGAAGCTGTGGCAGATTATGACCTGTGGATTTGGCATTCTTTCTTTAGCATGGCGGGATCACACAATGACATCAACGTGTTGCAGCAGTCTCCGGTGTTCAGCAAACTAGTGGAAGATCATGCTCCACCATGCAACTATTAGATCAATGGCCACAATATACCAAAGGCTATTATCTAGCCGATGGTATATATCCAAAATGGGCCATTTTTGTCAAAACAATCTCGGCTCCATAAGGTCAGAAGAATTGCCACTTTGCTTCGCGACAGGAGGCTTGCAGGAAGGATGTCGAGCGGGCATTTGGTGTGCTTCAAGCTCAATTTGCAATTGTCCGGTACCCTGCTCTAAGCTGGCCTCACGACCAAATGTGAGAGATGATGCAGGCTTGTGTGATTATGCACAACATGATCATTGAGGATGACCGCAAGAATCATGTCAAGACACATGTTGGTCCCTATGAGTGTCAGGGCCCTCTTGCGGAGGTTTATCATGAGTTGCCTGCTGATTTTGCTGATTTATTCGCCATGCACACAGAGATACGTGACATCAATGTTCACGAGCAACTTCAAACTGATCTCGTTGAGCATATATGGAGTATTAAAGGATTATAAGAAAATACCGCGGCACCTTGATCTAGCCCCATTTATTACATTTGTTTAGTTATTTTATTGTTTGTGTATTTTAATTTGAAAACAATCTCGGCAAACATATTTACTTGTATGCTATATTTAATAAATGGTTGTGTTTTCGAGAACCCTATAAAAAAGTTTGAGGGCGGTATTTGGGGGACGCGACTGGGAGCGACATCCCCCAAACGCGACACAAACAGAACACATCCCCCAAACGCTCGATCCGGCGCCATTTGGGGGACGCTTTGGGGAACGAGGCTGGAGATGCTCGATGAATCTTGAGGTACTTTTGATTTTATTATCACTATAGGTGAATATTTTTATTAATCCTCGTGAATGATTTTTCTAAACCTCCCGAACTATTTTCTTAAACCTCACGAAGAATTTTTGGAACTTGTATGAACATTTTTTAAGGCCTGCGAACATTTTAAAATCTGCGGTTATTTTTTTAATTGCACGAGCATTTTTTTAAACCTCGCGAACAAAAATTTAAAGCTTGCGTTTTCTTGAATTGTTTGAACATTTTGTTTAACTATGCGAACATTTTCGAAACCTTGCGATTTTTATAATTGCACGAACAATTTTTCAATGTTGTGAACAACATTTTTAAACCTTGTGATTTTTTGAATTGTTTGAGCAATTTATGAACTATATGCACATTTGTAAGGCTCATGAACATTGTGAAGCCTTGATTTTTTTAATAGTACGTACATTTAATTGTACGATTATTTTGGACTATCCTACCATTCTTTTTGAAACCTATGGAATATTTTTTGTTGAACTTTCCAAATATTTTTTGATCACATGAACATTTTATTTGAACTTGTGAAGAACTTCTTAAAACTTGTGAACAAGTATTTTGAAATTTCTAGATATATTTTTGAACGAGCGAACATTTTTCTTAATGATCCAGACATTTTCAAAAACTCGTGAACTTTATAGAATGTTATTAAAACATTCACACGTGTGTTTCACCCCATAGCTATATGCCTAAAACAGTCAAAGAAAGATTAATGTGGTTCTTTTTTTTTTCAATTGTGCTCGGAATAACTGCATCATGTACACATTATTGTTTCCTTGCATATGTACCATCGACATAGTTGACATGTACTACCTCCATTCAAAATAGATGTCTCAGTTTTTTTGTTTGTTTGAGGGAACACAACTCTTTATTGATCACGAAAAACCATTACAGATTGTCTGCCGGATACACTCCGGGGTGCAATTACGAAAAATAACAAAAACAAAGCGCTCAGAGCGAGCTAAAGTATGAGCTGCCTAATTACAATTACGATACACATGAATAAAGGAAACCGCCGCCGCGAAGGAAGAGCTCCTTGCCTTGATGTCTCAGTTCTATCTACATATATTTCTGAACGGAGGTAGTAGAAGGAAACGGTAAAAAGTAGAACGAAGGGTTGCCTCTATCCATAAAAAGATGTCGAAGATTAGTCTGAATTCTCGTATGTATCTATATACACTAAAGAGTGTCTAGATACATCTAAATTTAGATAAACTTGAGGTCTATTTTAGAACTTGTGCAACAAAAGGAATACAGTACATGCGAACTAGGAAACCAAACTTCTGAGTATGCCAAAACGGGCCTGCGAGAAACCAGCTTAGTACATGTATCCAAAAGAAAAAAAATCACTTCACAATTTCTCACAATAAATCGGTAGATCTTTGTGACTATGTACTCCCTCTGTTCACTAACGTAAGATGTTCTAGATAATTTTAAAGTAAACTAGATACAAAATAAAATAAGTAAACCTACACACTAAAATTAGACTAGATACAAGAAAAAATGAGTGAACCTAAAAAAGACGTTACGAATGGAGTATTTCCTCCATCCCAAAACTGAAAAAAAAAGAAACCGTCTCACATAGGAGAATCCTCCGATAGAAGATATCTAGTGCTACCACCCCTTTAGGTGCTACCGTGCTACCGTATAAAAAAACGTATTTTATACGTGTCGATAAATTATACGAAAAATTGTGAGTGCTCATGAAGCATGTCCCTACAACATCCCAAAATTTCATATCCAAAATCGACATGGACACTGAGAAACAAAAAAGAGAAAATCAGCATGAATAATGCTACCTAGTGTCACAAAAAGACAAATCAGAAAATGACACTATTCATGCTGATTTTCTCTTTTTTATTTCTCAGTATCCATGTCGTTTTTGGATATAAAATTTTGGGATGTTGTAGGGACATGCTTCATGAGCACTCACCATTTTTCATATAATTTATTGACACGTATAAAATATGTTTTTTATACGGTAGCACGGTAGCACCTAAAGGGGTGGTGGTAGCACTAGATATGTTCTCGTAGAGGAGTAGTTTATGTCGGAAAGTGCTTTTGGCCGCCAAACTCCAGTGCTCTTGTTATTTTAAAAAAAAATAAAAGATATTTTTACAAGTTACTAAAAAATTGAAAATAATTTTAGGGATTGTCAATGACACATATCACAATCATGCAAAATCTCAATCCGAAATTCATTTTATTTTGTGCTAGACAAAAATGACAAAATTTGATATGTGGATGATTTGAAAATAACTACTAGATCTACACTTTTATCATTTTGTGTAGATCAGAATATAAAGTATTTGAAGTTGATATTTGACACGGAATAGGACATTGACTATATACGGATTTATTTTCAGATTTTTTTAAACAAAAAATATGATTTTTTTATTTTTTTAAAAAAACTGAATCACTAGTACCATGTGCACCAAATCTCTTTTATACAGTTTTCTCTGCCGCATGACCGCAGCAGTGACCTCAACAAATCAAGTATAGTCAACAATATGGTGCCTTGTTGACTCTCACGTGAGTGATCTTGCAAACAAACCGTGCCAGGTTCACTGAACCCCCTCCGGCGGTTTAGGAGTATTAAATCTTCCAAAGAAAATCTTTAAAGGAGACAGTGACACTTTGGTCCACCGCCGGCTGCCGCTTCTCAGCATAAACCGAGGGAGGTGAAACAGGTGCCATATATAGTTGCTAAGGAAGGAGAAGAAAAAGCAGAGCAAACAAGACAGAAGTAAGATACTTTCAGAAAAAAGAAAAGACAGAAGGAAGATGGTCGACGCCGCTGCCGCAGCCCCCCTCCTCACCCCCTACAGGATGGGGAGATTCGAGCTCTCCCACAGGTTCGCCTCCTGTTCGCCCAATCTCTTCTTCTTTTCTTTGCACGGAAATCCCAATCTGCATCAATAATCGATTCTTTAGGTCTTTTGTTTAGGCGATTTGTGAAACAGAGAAACCAATTTGGGTGAATGAGCTGCCAAGCAAGTTTATCACTAATTTTCTCAAACGAGGAAGAATTTTCTTTTTGAAAATCCCAAATATGGAAGATTAATGCAGGGCATAGACTGCAGAAGAAATAATAAAAAAAATTAAACAGTAGGCTCAGAGGAGCCCGACTTTGAATTAACAAAAATGCAACCGCAGAAGATGGTTTCCTCATCTCTATTTTCGTGTGGATGTTTTGCTCTCCTGAATTTTGTTATTATACTGCTGCACTGTTGTTTGCATCTTGTAATACCATCAAGAACCATATTCGGCTCACAATTTTGACCGCCAACGGCAAGGGTTTATCGTTGTTATTTTTAGACGGAAGGCTCGAGCAGAGCCTGGCTTTAAATTAATAAAGCCCCAATGGCAGAGTACATAGCCAGAAACACGAAGGTATCACAACAGCCATACAACACACGAACAAAACAAACTGAAACACACACCCAAGGCCGGAAGGTGCCCCAACACAGCCAAAACCTAACACCGGAGATACATGTCCACCAGAGGAAGACTTCTACTCGCTATCTCTGATGGTCGAATGGAGAGTGCGGATCCGGCCAACCGCCCACTCCACGGCCTCGCGGTCCTTCTTCCTAACCACTAGCTTCCACACCTGCAAGTACATAGACATTTTGTAAAGAGCATCAGCAGGTTGACGAGGGAAAACCCCGTCAATCGAGAACTTGTTCCTAAGGTTCCACAGCGTCCAAAGCAAAGCGGCACACGCCATCCAAAGAACCCGTTTGGATTGCCCCTCTTGAGCGTGGAGGATCCTAAAGACATCTGCGAAGCAAGAAGGGTTCCAAGAGCGGCTGAGCAGTTCTGCACTCCACAAGAACTTAGCTAGGGGACAGTCAAAGAAGATGTGATTGTTATCTTCAACCTCCCCACATAAGGCACAGAGACCCAGGGTAGGCCCCCTACGCCGCCGAATATTATCATTAGACGGCAGGCGTTTCCTAGCCAGCTGCCAAAGGAAGATCCGAATCTTCATGGGGATCGTGAGCTTCCAGAGGTCACTAAAGTATTTCGAGCGGGTACCCTGGCATAACTTGAGGTAAAGCGAGCGCACAGAGAATCTCCCCGAGGATTCTAGGGCCCAAGTCACCTGATCCGGCATAGTCGAGGTTTGAGGCACCGCAACCTCCCTCATAAGATTGACCCAAGCCACCCGATCGCCAAGCCCCAGCTCACGGCGAAGCGGGAGGTACCAAGTCTCGCCATGGCGAGCAGAAGCTACTGATATATCTTGGTCAGCGGCAACGGAGAAAAGCGTGGGGAATCGCTCGCACAGGGGTCTCGACCCCTGCCACCAGTCCCGCGTAAGCTCGTCGCCTTGACGTCGAACACACGATGGTTAGCTCCCAAGCGAAACAGGTGTTTAAGTTTCTGGATGGAGTTCCAAAACTGAGATCCTGGACGGTGCACATCCAACATAAGGTCCTTATCCCTGAGGTACTTACTCCTCAGGATATCCACCCAAAGGCCTTGCTCGCCAGAGTAGATCCTCCAAATCCACTTGACCATCAAGCAAGCGTTCATAAGGCGCGTGTCGACAATACCCAGCCCCCCAGGCTTTTTGGCTTGCATATCGCCGACCACCTCACCCAGTGGTACTTGCGTTTAGCACTGTTGGCTTCCCAATAGAAGCGGGCACGATGGCGATCCATAGCACCATGTGTCCCATCCCCGAGCATGCACACAGCATGGCATGGAGTGGAATGTTAGATAAGCATGCGTTGATGAGAGTAAGCCTAGCTGCCAAGGACATGAGTTTCCCCATCCAGGGGTCGGTGCGCTTGCCCACCTTAGCCGTCAACGGACCCTAGTCTGCAGCGGTAAGGGCTCGATCATTAATCGGTAACCCAAGGTAGGAGAACGGAAAAGAACCCTGCTTACAATTGAGCATGTGGGCTATCCGTTGAGCTTCCACCTGGTCCACACCCATCACCATGACCTCACTCTTATGGAAGTTGATCCGCAGTCCCGGCATGCTCTCAAAGCAAAGTAGAATATACTTAAGATTGGCCATCGCCAAATCGTCAGGTTGGAACATGATGATGGTATCATCTGTGTATTGCAGATGAGAGACCCCCTAGGGATCAAGTGGGGAATCATTCCTGCAATGTGGCCCGACCCTCTGGCTTTGTCCAGGATGGACGCAAGAGCCTCAACGACGTAGTCGAAGAGGATAGGGGATAGAGGGTCACCCTGGCGCACCCCACGCCCATTGCGGAAATAATTCCCAATCTCTCCATTAATGGAGATGGCAGTCTGGCCTCCCGAGACCAAACTCAAGGCCCTATGGACCCAAGCGGGCTCAAAGCCCTTGCCCAGAAGAACCTCACGGAGGAAGAGCCAGTTCACCCGATCATAGGCTTTCTCAAAGTCCAATTTCAGGAAAACTCCCCTAAGTTTCCTGGACTTGGATTCATGGATGATCTCTTGGAGGGAGAGGACTCCCTCATGAATGTGCCGCCCTTTGATAAACGCGGGTTGCGAGCGGCTAATAGTCCTATGAGCAATAGGGGATAATCTAGTAGCATAGGCCTTAGCAACAAAATTAAAGATCACATTAATCAGAGCAATCGGCCTAAACTGTTTGATGTCCTCCGCCCCGAAGACTTTAGGGATCAGCGAGATGATCCCGAAATTGAGCCTAGCAATGTCAACTCTCCCCAGAGTGAAGCCATTGGCGATGTCCATGATGAAGGGCTTCACCAGATGCCAGAAACGTTTGTAGAAGGCCACAGGGAAACTGTCCGGCCCCGGGGCAGTGTCCACCTTTATCGTTGTTATTGCAAACATTGGACTGCATTACGTATTCAGATATGCGTAGGAGGTGTTTTTTAGGAAGAGGAAGGCAATGACTCCTGCCCTGTGCATCCTCCTCGGGTGCACACAACCATACTTTGTTACAAACTATGCCAGGCAGGCATCACTGCCGAACACATTGGATTACAAGAATATACAAACACCTGCCGAACACATTGCATTGGCCTCACTACAACTATCTTCTCCATCATGGCATCATCTCCCACAACCTATGACTGAAAAAGGCAATGAAAAGTATGTGAAGGAGATGCTTCAGTACAAAATTTGATGTTTTTGGAAGAACAGCGAGTTTTTATTGTTAACCCAAACAATCTCTCATTGCTGTGTAATTGTTTGATGAACATACGCTATTTGTAAAAGTTACACCCAAATGATTCCTCTCCACTTGGAGTGTGTCGTCAGCAAATGGCAAACAAACTTAAAAATATGTAAACGATTCCGATGAATTTAATGCGGAATACCTGCTATTTTGGTTACAACACGTGCCCCTGAACTGTATCCGTTTGTTCCTGAAAAACCAGTTCGATGAATTATGTCACTCTTCTATACTTGATGATCCACTTGTTCCTGATAGCTTTCTGTTTCTGTTTAGGGTAGTTCTTGCACCACTGACAAGGGAGCGATCCTATGGAAATGTTCCTCAGCCGCATGCCATACAGTATTATCAACAGAGAACAACCAAAGGGGGCCTTTTGATTGCTGAGGCCACTGGAGTTTCAGAGACCGCTCAAGGGTGTGTATGCCATACCCTTAGGCTGTGGCTCATTAGTCATGTTTAATTTCTTCTTCTCAATTTTATTACTTGTAAAGATGACATGTGTAGTATTACCCTGTATATGCATGCAAGGTACAAAGATACTCCTGGCATTTGGACAAAGAAGCAGGTAGAAGCATGGAAGCCGATCGTGAGTGGGGTTCGTGGGAAAGGAGGAGTATTTTTCTGTCAGATTTGGCACGTAGGAAGAGTCTCTAATCATAGTAAGTTTACATGCTCTAATAATTATCCTTAAACTTAATGTAATCACAATTATTTCGCAAGCTGGATAGCCCCAAATAGATTTTAGACTTTCGGTTCAGCTCAGCCACATCTTATGCTATTATTCATTTATTCATGAACATTCGGTACAGTTATTCATGGTTTTATGGCAGCATAAGTTATCTCATGTTTCTTGTAAATGAAATGGCATTAGTAATCATGTAGTCATTCCAATAGTCATGATTTTTATCTTACTAACACATGTTCGTTATCTCTTTGCAGCGTTTCAGCCTAATGGGCAGGCTCCAATTTCGAGCACCGATAAGCCACTCAAACCTGTAGCGAGAGCAAATGGCATAGATGTGGCTACATTGTCAACTCCTAGGAGACTAGAGACTGATGAAATCCCTTCGATCATTGACGATTTCAGGGTTGCTGCTAGAAATGCAATTGAAGCTGGTAAGTAGCAATATTTCTCTCATTTTGCGCTCCATATGTCAAGAATGTTCTATTACCGTACAAATTACAGATTTATCATTCATCCAAATTAGTATCTCGATAAAATTAGCATACAAAGGTTTAAATCAATGTTGTGTCAAGTATCTAACAAATACCTACTGAATTATTCAACATCGTGTGACTCCCTAAGAAAAGGGATATCTAATCTCAGTGCCTTGGTTTGTAGGATTTGATGGTGTTGAAATTCATGGAGCTCATGGTTATTTGATTGATCAGTTCTTAAAGGACCAAGTCAATGATCGTACCGACAAATATGGTGGGAGCTTAGAGAATCGTTGCCGGTTTGCGTTGGAAGTAGTCCAGGCTGTGGTTGAGGAAATTGGAGCTGATAAGGTTGGGATAAGGCTCTCACCCTTTGCAAATTACTCAGATGCATCAGACTCAAACCCAGAAGCTCTAGGCCTATACATGGCGCATGCGCTTAACAAATTTGGAATTCTCTATTGTCACATGGTGGAACCACGGATGGTGAAAATTGGTGAAAAGTTTGAATCTCCCCATAGTCTTCGCCCCATAAGGGATGCTTTTAAGGGAACCTTTATCGTAGCTGGTGGGTATGGAAGGGATGATGGAAATAAAGCAATCTCTGATAGCTATGCGGATTTGGTTGCATATGGGCGCTTGTTTTTATCCAATCCTGACTTACCCCGGAGGTTTGAGATGGATGCTCCTCTCAACAAGTACATTAGAGAAACTTTCTACATCTCCGATCCAGTTATCGGATACACTGACTACCCGTTTCTGCCATCCAATGTCTAATTGGACCTTTCAGGAGTGAGCTCTCCCTCCTCTCATAGGAGCATCTACCATGTGAACGGTAGTATTAAAGGAATAAGATCGCCGGTTTCAATGCTCATGTGTATGGACATAGTATGGATAAAATGTATGCAATTTAAGAATTTCATGTGGGAAGTGAAAAACTAAAGTGAGAAGGAAATCAAGCAGTCATTTTTTTTGTAAACTAGCTTAATTAGTTTACATGCAATTAGTGTGAGCCTAATTTAATCACAAGGGCTTACCTATTTCCTCCTTTTCGCTCCCACATGTGTTACCTTAGTCATCAACGTACAACATGTCAACTACTCATGCCGTGGAAAATAAATATGACAATGATTGGTGGAATAAGTGGAACAACAAATGAAACAACTTAGCTTGAATTTATGCAGACTACCAGTACTCCATTAGGCAGGCCAGTCAGTATTGTCTTGTGTTGTCCTACTGACAACTAACATCAGAGGGGCATATTATCCAGGTAGTTAAAATACAATTGCAGATCACACATTATGAGCATATGAATGGCAAGAAGGGCCTTTTCCCACCCATCATTTTTATGCTTTTATCAAATGATGAAGAAAATCCTGCATATCCTTTTGGTGGTTTGTGAGTATCAACCATTTTCCATTTTTTTGTCGCTGCGGTGCCAAATTAGAATTGCTTTACCAGTAAAAAAAAGAAACATAGGTTCTTAGTGAATCGTGCTTTTTTTCCCTTCTGTTTGAACTATTTTCCCATATTTTTTTGTTGTCATTGTCCCTTCATTTGTATTATTGCAACTTCTTGTTTTTATGTTTGATAGAACAGGACATATTGTACTCGTAAAACTGTTGAGGATGATTCAGCTACAAATGTTGTTTGGTCCCCTTGTGAATCCAGCTTAACTAATAGTCCCTCTGTCTCACAATATATCCCAAAATGGCTTATATTGTGGGACGGGGGGGAGTACTTCAGTAGAACTTCGATTTGTGCACCAAACCCACTATGCTCAAGACTTAAATTGGCATGGAATTATTTGCTGAAGTGTTTGGATCTACATTTATTTTGTAAGTGAAATGTGATATCTTACTTCAGTTTTTATTCTAACTTCTAACTTCTGAAAATGTTAATCCCTTTCTCCTTCACATTCAAAAAGTCAAAAAGTGAAGGAAAAGGATCTACTAGACAGTTGAGCTTATCATAGAAGTAATTGCTCAGTCAAGCTTGATATGATAACCCCTGATATTACCTGACAAAGCCATATCTGAAGTTGTTGAAATTTGTCGCTAGTAAATGTCAGGCTTACAGATTAAATGAATCTCATGCTTAGCTTTAATTGTGGATATAGCCACCTAAAAGAATAGTGAAAAGCTCCATTATTAGTGCATATATAAAAATGAAAGATATGCAATGGCCAATGCTTCTGGTGCCTTTGGCATAACGGACATGTTAGAAATCTTCCTTTGGAACTTTGTCTCCTGGGTTTATTATCTTATTTAGTTCATAGCTGTCACATTCACTTTTTGCATAATGTATCATGTTCAAGTTAGAGCTTTAAATACCCTGCTGTATCAAAGTGAGGTTCAGATGCACTAAACGCACTATCTCTTTGGTTGTTTGATTATTCATGGACATATCTCAATTATTCTCTCTAGAGGCATGCTGTTTAGTGCAGATTTATGGAATCGTTAGCGAGGAGTAACATTAGGTGCCGGACGTCTAGCATAGGTTTCAAAGATATTTAGATCAACATTGCAGCAAAGATTTATGCCTCTTGTGATGGTATAACCTCGAGAACACTTTTTTTCGATAAAGGGAATATATTAATATAAAAAGATACCAATTACACCCAGCCTCTGCAACAACGTACCACCCTAATGGTACCACGGATGCACACAGCCAAAAAAAGAAAAGAAAACTAAGAAAGAAAGGTGCTACAGTATCTCGGGCCTAACAATAGCAATACATCCACCGCCAAGACAACACATGAAATACAGACTCTCCAAAAACGACGCCTTCAAGAAGGGAACAGTTCTCTAACACCGTCGTCGTCTGATCAAAGATCTTAGGTTTTCACCCTGAAGATAGTCCCCGCTCTCAAAACAATGCCTCCAACAAGGTCATTGCCAAGTAAGTCTCTCATCAGCACGGAGACTTGAACCTCCCTTAGAGTATGTCTAACAGACCCCTTAAAAGGCTCAAACCCGTATAATAACCACCGGAATACGGGTTTGAGCTCCATCCGGCCGTCTAGCAGACCCGTAAAAACGGCCCCCGCTCCGATTTTTGCTGGTTTCGATTACGGGGCGGGTCTTCGCCCCCTACTTGTGCAGGGTGGGAGCGGGGATAGAGGGCCAAACCAGTATCCCATTTTAGAAAACGCGCGCGGACATTTCAGCTTGTCCACCCGTTTTCCCCCGCGCCGCCGCCACAGCCACCCGCGCGCCGCCGCCGGAATTCGTCAGATCCGCTCCCTCCGACGCCCGCCGAGCTGCGCCGAGCTGCGTCCACGCCCGCCGCACCTCCGCCCCACGCGCGCCGCCGCACCCCCGCCGCGGTCTTCTCCACCGTTTTCGCCGGTGAGTATTCCGCCGCTGTTTTCTTCGTTCTAGCCGGTAAAATGGACGTATTTGGGGGCTGATGTATGCTTCACCATGGTAGATGGCTTCGGAGGATGTGCATATGGCGGATTTGGAGGATTCGTCGACCGATTGGTCCTCGTCGGATTCCGGCGATTCGGACCTCGACGAGGTGCTCAACGACGACGAGACGGAGATGATGCTGCTGCTGTTCGGCATGAAGCATATGGAGGACCGCGCCAAGCTGCTAGATCAGAGGAAAGGATCAGTGATGGGGCGTATGTGCATTCCGCGGAACCGCGCACTCGGCCACGAGCAGCTGATGCAAGATTATTTTGCCGAGGTACCGACCTATCCTCCCCGCCTCTTCCGTAGACGGTACCGAATGCGTAGGACTTTGTTCGAGAGAATCGTCAAAGATTGCGAGGCAAACTGCGATTATTTCAAGCAAAGAAGAAACGCTGCCCAAGTCATGGGATTTAGCCCATATCAAAAAATATCTGGCGCCATGAGGGTTATTGCATACGGTATAGCAGCAAATTATACCGATGAGTATCTTCGCATTAGTGTGCAAACAACCACGGATTGCGTGCGTATGTTTGCCAAGATGGTGATCAAGTTGTATGGAGAGACGTATCTCCAAGCTCCAAATGAGGAAGATACAAAAAGGCTCATGGAGATCAATGAAAAGAGGGGGCGGCCGAGGATGCTTGGTAGTTTAGATTGCATGCATTGGACATGGAAAAATTGTCCAAAAGCATGGCATGGAATGTATTGTGGCAAAAGCCGTGATGCTACCATTGTTCTTGAAGTTGTGGCCTCGCAAGACTTATGGATTTGGCATGCTTTTTTTTTTACTGCCGGGGACACTCAACGACATCAACATCTTGAATAGATCCCCTTTATTTGCAAGACTAGTTAGGGGTGAAGCACCAACTTGTAACTACAAGGTTATGAATAATGAGTACACCATGGGGTACTATCTCACAGATGGTATTTACCCTAACTATGCAACTCTTGTCAAGTCCATAAAAGAGAAAAATGACAAGGATTTGACAAGAAAGGAAGCTTGCTTCACCAAAAATCAAGAGGCATGCCGCAAGGATATTGAGAGAGCTTTTGGTGTCTTGCAAGCAAAGTTTGCCATTGTCCGAGATCCTGCAAGGTTTTGGGACAAGGAAACTCTTGTAGATATCATGACATGTTGTGTGATTCTTCACAACATGATCATTGAAGATGAAAGAGGGTTGAACTTGCCATGTTTCTATGACAATGTTGGCACCCGAGTGCAGCCAGAGAGGAATCCTGATTGGATTGAAGCTTTTCTTGCAGCTCATCGAGGCATTGAAAATGCCGAGACTCATCACCAGCTCACCCAAGATCTGATTGATCACCACTGGCAGTTGCATGGCCAATGAGTTATTACATTCATTTCCTATTGTTGTATGTGTGAAATATTTATCTTGATTGTTTGATTGTGGGAACATTTGTTATTTGTTTAATTCTTCCATTAGGAAATTTGTTAACATTTCCGAAAAACATTATTGTAATAATTACGAAGATTATTGTGTGATGTAAAACTTTTATTTTATGTGAATGTTGTGTTGGTTCTAATATCCAATTTGTCAAAAACCCTATTTTGAGGGGTTGCAAACTCGTCCCAGCTAGCAGACCCTGTATCCCCACCCCGTAAAACAGAATATTCTGTTTTACGGGGTGGGGATAAGGGGTCTGCTAGCTCGGACGAGTTTTCGGCCGGCGAAAAGTGAACACAGGGCCCTCTACTCGGGTTTTAAGGGGCAGAAAAATACGGGGCCTCTTAGACATGCTCTTAGCTAGTCCTCCCATCCGGCCTTCATGAAATTCTCTTCTTCCGACTTTCATCATGGATCCATAGTCACTTGATGTCAACACAGAAAAAGAGCCTCGCACCGCTCCCTCCAGAACCAAACGGTCGGAAAAAGCATGGGTGCGCACGACCGAATACCACCGATCCAGCAAACTCCAGGCAAAACACATTGTTACATTCGCCGGCGGAGCCTTCCGGAACTCAACACTCCATCCAGATCGAGAAGAGCAAGCCTCAGGTCAGTCTTCATCTTTGATGTCTACGTTCCCCCTCCTTTCCTGTAGACAGTGTTGGGCCTCCAAGTGCAGAGGTTTGTAGAACAGCAGCAAGTTTTCCCTTAAGTGGATCACCCAAGGTTTATCGAACTCAGGGAGGAAGAGGTCAAAGATATCCCTCTCATGCAACCACTGCAACCACAAAGCAAGAAGTCTCTTGTGTCCCCAACACACCAAATAGGTGCACTAGTTCGGCGAAGAGATAGTGAAATACAGGTGGTATGAATATATATGAGCAGTAGCAACGGTGCCAGAAAATAGCTTGCTGGCGTGTAGTTGATGGTGGTAGTATTGCAGCAGTAGTAACACGGTAAAACGATGAAACAAGCAGTAGTAACTCAGCAGTATTTAGGAACAAGGCCTAGGGATTAGACTTTCACTAGTGGACACTCTCAACATTGATCACATAACGAGAATAGATAAATGCATACTCTACACTTTTGTTGGATGATGAACACATTGCGTAGGATTACACGAACCCTCAATGCCGGAGTTAACAAGCTCCACAATAATGCTCATATTTTAGTAACCTTTAGTGTAAGATAGATCAAAACGACTAAACCAAGTACTAGCATAGCATGCACACTTGTCACCTTCATGCATATGTAGGAGGAATAGATCACATCAATATTATCATAGCAATAGTTAACTTCGCAATCTACAAGAGATCATGATCATAGCATAAACCAAGTACTAACACGGTGCACGCATTGTCACCTTTGCACACGTGCGGGAGGAATAGAACTACTTTAATAACTTTGCTAGAGTAGCACATAGATAGTAGTGATACAAAACTCATATGAATCTCAATCATGTAAAGCAGCTCATGAGATCATTGTATTGAAGTACATAGGAGAGAGATTAACCACATAGCTACCGGTACAGCCCCGAGCCTCGATGGAGAACTACTCCCTCCTCATGGGAGCAGCAGCGGTGATGAAGATGGCGGTGGAGATGGCAGCGGTGTCGATGGAGGAGCCTTCCGGGGGCACTTCCCCGCTCCGGCAGGGTGCCGGAACGGAGACTCCTGTCCCCGGATCTTGGCTTCGCGATGACGGCGGCTCCGGAACTTTTCTCGTATCGTGGCTTCCTCTCTAAGGGTTTTCGATGCGGGGGGCTTTATATAGGCGAAGAGGCGGCGCAGGAGGGTCAACGAGGCGACGACACCCTAGGGTGGCGCGGCCGGGGCCCGAGCCGCGCCACCATGTCATCCGGGGCCCACATGGCCCCCTCTGCGCGGCTCTCGGGTGTTCGGAAGCTTCGTGGAAAAATAGGAACACGGGCGTTGATTTCGTCCAATTCGAGAATATTTCGTTACTAGGATTTCGAAACCAAAAACAGCAGAAAACGAGGACCGGCACTTCGGCATCTTGTTAATAGGTTAGTTCCGGAAAATGCATAAATACGACATATAATGTGTATAAAACATGTAGGTATCATCAATAAAGTGGCATGGAACATAAGAAATTATCGATACGTTGGAGACGTATCGGCATCCCCAAGCTTAGTTACGCTCGTCCCGAGCAGGTAAAACGATAACAAAGATAATTTCTTAAGTGACATGCCATCATAACCTTGATCATACTATTGTAAGCATATGAGATGAATGCAGCGATCAAAACAATGGTAATGAGATGAGTAAACAAGTGAATCATATAGCAAAGACTTTTCATGAATAGTACTTCAAGACAAGCATCACTAAGTCTTGCATAAGAGTTAACTCATAAAGCAATAATTCAAAGTAAAGGCATTGAAGCAACACAAAGGAAGATTAAGTTTCAGCGGTTGCTTTCAACTTATAACATGTATATCTCATGGATATTGTCAACACAAAGTAATATAACAAGTGCAATATGCAAGTATGTAGGAATCAATGCACAGTTCACACAAGTGTTTGCTTCTTGAGATGGAGAGAAATAGGTGAACTGACTCAACATAAAAGTAAAAGAAAGGTCCTTCAAAGAGGAAAGCATCGATTGCTGTATTTGTGCTAGAGCTTTTATTTTGAAAACATCAAGAGAGTATAAAATTAAAGTTTTGAGAGGTGTTTGTTGTTGTCAACGAATGGTAGTGGGCACTCTAACCCCCTTGCCAGACAAACCTTCAAAGAGCGGCTCCCATTAAATTTTATTTTTGGGTGGCACTCCTTCCAACCTTTCTTTCATAAACCATGGCTAACCGAATCCTCGGGTGCCTGCCAACAATCTCATACCACGAAGGAGTGCCTTTTAATTTTAGTTTTATTATGATGACACTCCTCCCCACCTTTGCTTTCTCAAGCCATGGCTAACCGAATCCTTCGGGTGCCGTCCAACAATCACATACCATGGAGGAGTGTCTATTTTTGTTAATTAATTTGGGACTAGGAATCCCATTGCCAACTCTTTTTGCAAAATTATTGGATAAGCGGATGAAGCCACTAGTCCATTGGTGAAAGTTGCCCAACAAGATTGAAAGATAAACACCACATACTTCCCCATGAGCTATAAAACATTGACACAAATCAGAGGTGATAAATTTTGAATGGTTTAAAGGTAGCACTCAAGCAATTTACTTTGGAATGGCGGAGAAATACCATGTAGTAGGTAGGTATGGTGGACACAAATGGCGTGAATATTGGCTCAGGTATTTGGATGCATGAGAAGTATTCCCTCTCGATACAAGGCTTAGGCTAGCAAGGTTATTTGAAGCAAACTCAAGTATAAACCGGTGCAGCAAAACTTACATAGAAGACATATTGTAAACATTATAAGACTCTACACCGTCTTCCTTGTTGTTCAAAACTCAATACTAGATATTATCTAGACCTTAGAGGAACCAAATATGCAAATCAAATTTTAGCAAGCTCTATGTATTTCTTCATTAGTGGGTGCAAAGCATATGATGCAAGAGCTTAATCATGAGCACAACAATTGCCAAGTATCACATTATCCAAGACATTTTAGAATTACTACATGTAGCATTTTCCAATTCCAACCATATAACAATTTAACGAAGAGGAAACTTCGCCATGAATATTATGAGCTAAGAACACATGTGTTCATACGAACCAGCGGAGCGTGTCTCTCTCCCGCACAAGGATGAACTTATTCAGAGAACTAAGATAACAAAACAAAAACAAAAATAAAAGCACACAGACGCTCCAAGTAAAATACATAGGATGTGATGGAATAAAAATATAGTTTCACTAGAAGAAACCTGATAAGTTGTCGATGAAGAAGGGGATGCCTTGGGCATCCCCAAGCTTAGATGCTTGAGTCTTCTTGAAATATGCAGGGATGAACCACCGGGGCATCCCCAAGCTTAGACCTTTCACTCTTCTCGATCACATTATATCACCCTCTTCTATTGACCCTTGAAAACTTCCTTCACACCAAACTTCAAGCAAACTCATTAGAGGGTTAGTGCATAATCAAAAATTCACATGTTCAGAGGTGACACAATCATTCTTAACACTTCTGGACATTGCACAAAACTTCTGAAAGTTAATGGAACAAAGAAACTCATTCAACTTAACAAAAGCGGCAATGCGAAATAAAAGGCAGAATCTGTCAAAAACAGAACAGTCCGTAAAGACGAATTTAAATCTGGCACCAGACTTGCTCAAATGGAAAAACTCAAAACTAATGAAAGTTGCGTACATATCTGAGGATCACGCTCGTAAATTGGCAGATTTTTTCGAATTTTCTACAGAGAACTGTGCCCAGATTCGTGACAGACAGCAATGCTGTTTCTGCGCAGTGATCCCAAATATAACATCAACTTTGACATAGAAACTTTACTTGGCACAAAAACATGATAAGGAGAGGTTGCTACAGTAGTAAACAACTTCCAAGACTCAACAAAACAAAAATTGCTGTAGTAAAATAAACACATGGGTTATCTCCCAAGAAGTTCTTTCTTTATAGCCATTAAGATGGGCTCAGCAGTTTTAATGATGCAATTGCAAGAAATAGTATTTGAAGCAAAAGAGAGCATCAAGAGGCAAATTCAAAACATATTTAAGTCTAACATGCTTCCTATGCATAGGAATCTTGTAAATAAACAAGTTCATGAAGAGCAAAGTAACAAGCATAGGAAGATAAAACAAGTGTAGCTTCAAAAATTTCAGCACATAGAGAGGTGTTTTAGTAACATGAAAATTTCTACAACCATATTTTCCTCTCTCATAATAACTTTCAGTAGCAACATGAGCAAACTCAACAATATAACTATCACATAAAGCATTCTTATCATGAGTCTCATGCATAAAATAATTACTACTCCCAACATAAGCATAGTCATTCTTATTAATTGTAGTGGGAGCAAATTCAACAAAGTAGCTATCAAATATGGGAGGTATATTATAATCATAATCAAATTTATCCTCCATAACAGGTGGTAACAAAAGACTACTATTATTATAATCATCATAAATGGGAGGCAAAGTATCATCAAAGTAAATTTTCTCCTCAATGCTTGGGGGACTAAAAATATCATGCTCATCAAAGCCAGCTTCCCCAAGCTTAGAATTTTCCATAACATTAGCAACAATGGTGCTCAAAGCATTCATAGTAATAACATTCCCATTAGCATGCATATAAAGTTCCATGGGTTTCTTAATTCTTTCTTCAAACACATCATGTCCTAATTCAAGATAAAGTTCATAAAGATCTCTCATATTTTTGGTGTTTTCCATTATGCCTAACTAGTGTAAACAAGAAACCAAATGTCGCAATTGCAGAGTCTAAAGGAAATAGCTTCGAGTACTTACAACGGCGCCGGAAAATAGCTTAGTAGCCGAGGTCCGGAGTGTGAGTACCTTTTACCTTTCCTCCCCGGCAACGGCGCCAGAAAATTAGCTTGATGTCTACGTTCCCCCTCCTTTCCTGTAGACAGTGTTGGGCCTCCAAGTGCAGAGGTTTGTAGAACAGCAGCAAGTTTTCCCTTAAGTGGATCACCCAAGGTTTATCGAACTCAGGGAGGAAGAGGTCAAAGATATCCCTCTCATGCAACCCTGCAACCACAAAGCAAGAAGTCTCTTGTGTCCCCAACACACCAAATAGGTGCACTAGTTCGGCGAAGAGATAGTGAAATACAGGTGGTATGAATATATATGAGCAAGAGCAACAAGTGCGAGAAAATAGCTTGCTGGCGTGTAGTTGATGGTGGTAGTATTGCAGCGAGTAGTAACACGATAGAAACAAGAAACAAGCGAGTAGTAACTCAGCAGTATTTAGGAACAAGGCCTAGGGATTAGACTTTCACTAGTGGACACTCTCAACATTGATCACATAACAGAATAGATAAATGCATACTCTACACTTTTGTTGGATGATGAACACATTGCGTAGGATTACACGAACCCTCAATGCCGGAGTTAACAAGCTCCACAATAATGCTCATATTTTAGTAACCTTTAGTGTAAGATAGATCAAAACGACTAAACCAAGTACTAGCATAGCATGCACACTCGTCACCTTCATGCATATGTAGGAGGAATAGATCACATCAATATTATCATAGCAATAGTTAACTTCGCAATCTACAAGAGATCATGATCATAGCATAAACCAAGTACTAACACGGTGCACGCATCTGTCACCTTTGCACACGTGCAGGGAGGAATAGAACTACTTTAATAACTTTGCTAGAGTAGCACATAGATAGTAGTGATACAAAACTCATATGAATCTCAATCATGTAAAGCAGCTCATGAGATCATTGTATTGAAGTACATAGGAGAGAGATTAACCACATAGCTACCGGTACAGCCCCGAGCCTCGATGGAGAACTACTCCCTCCTCATGGGAGCAGCAGCGGTGATGAAGATGGCGGTGGAGATGGCAGCGGTGTCGATGGAGGAGCCTTCCGGGGGCACTTCCCCGCTCCGGCAGGGTGCCGGAACAGAGACTCCTGTCCCCCAGATCTTGGCTTCGCGATGACGGCGGCTCTGGAACTTTTCTCGTATCGTGGCTTCCTCTCTAAGGGTTTTCGATGCAGGGGCTTTATATAGGCGAAGAGGCGGCGCAGGAGGGTCAACGAGGCGACGACACCCTAGGGTGGCGCGGCCAGGGCCCAGGCCGCGCCACCATGTCATCTGGGGCCCACATGGCCCCCCTCTGGCGGCTCTCGGGTGTTCTGGAAGCTTCGTGGAAAAATAGGAACCTGGGCGTTGATTTCGTCCAATTCCGAGAATATTTCGTTACTAGGATTTCTGAAACCAAAAACAGCAGAAAACGAGAACCGGCACTTCGGCATCTTGTTAATAGGTTAGTTCCAGAAAATGCATAAATACGACATATAATGTGTATAAAACATGTAGGTATCATCAATAAAGTGGCATGGAACATAAGAAATTATCGATACGTTGGAGACGTATCAATCTTCGCCTAAGAAAGACCCTAGGACCGCCGCCTTTATTCAGGTCGGGCCCTCGCGCCGGCGACCATCCCAGGCTGACCACAGCTGCCGCCGGAGACACCAAGCGCAGACCGCGTTGTCCGGAGACACCGCGCATGCCATGGTAAACGCCGCAGTCGAACGCCAGCCGTCCACCGGTGAAATCCATCGCCGGCTTCCATGCCTCTCCACCTCACCGCCGGTACGCGGTGACAGATCGAAAAGACCCGGCACCGCCATCCGCAGACCGGCCATCTCCGGCGAAGAAGAGGGTCGCCTCCACCATCGAACCCAAGGCTGCTGCCCCAGGCGACCTCATGCCGCGGGAGAATCCTGAGATCATCACCACGCACCGGCGAGAGGCGGAGGGGATGGCGCAGATCGCCGCCCACCACCAGCCAACACCGGCGTGTCGCCGACGGGAGGTGGGGGAGCCATAGCACATATCAAGTCTGGCTGCCGGCGCCCCGCCATCCGCGTCCGACCGCCACCGCCGAGCCATCCACACGGGAGTCAGGGGGCCGCCACCGCAGCGTTGAGGGAAGATCCCGGCCACCGTCCGCTGCGCGCCATGAGGAAAGGCCGCTGCCATGCCCCGCGGTCTTTACTCGGCGGTGCCACCGGTGGCGGGAGGCGGCTAGGGTTTCGGGAGGGAGGGGGTTTCGGGGGTCTCTCGAGACTCGAAAAAAAGCGACAAACAAAAACATTAGCTTTGCATTCATTCCTTTGTTCTGGAGTATTCAAGTGTTTCTTTTACTATTTATTTTCGGCTGCTTACATCTCTATATGGTCTATCTCTGGAGCATTACTTAAAGAGCTATCTTGCTGTAATATCCCAGATTTAGAGACGATCGAGGGGTAGATTTTATAAAGGGATGTGCATTGCATCGTAAATTCTGGGAAAATTTCGCGCTTTTAAAACAAAACTGCATCGAGGGGGGACAAGTTTCTCTCTCGACACCTTACAGGGTTAGGGTTTCGAGAGTGCGACAAACTTGCTTCTCATTCAACTAAGTTAGGGTTTTGAGAAGAGAGGAGAGTATTGCATTACAACTTAAGTTGCATGATTGAATTCAAACACAAGAACATTTGAATTTCAAATTCAAACATCATATGAATATCTCATAATTCAAAATTGAGGCAATTCATTAAACAAATATGAATAATCAAGAATATAAATATTACAATTATTAAGTAAAGCTCATTAGAGAAACTTTGAGCTTTATTGAGAATCACACAAGATACATTGTCTTTACAATATTCAGAATTGAAATATAAAAGATTACAACACATTACATGAATTGAATAATGGAAAAAAATAGAAAAATAAAGAAAGATTACAACTTAATGATCTATCCTAAAATACAAATTGATCTTCATGAAATCTTGGATCAAGATGATCTTGCACTTCATCTTGATCATCTTCTAGTTCCCTGCACACAAACAAAACAAAACACAAGTTATGCCAAGTGGCATTGCCACTTGGCAGGTTAGCAATAAAATGGCATTTTGGAGAGGATATGACCACAAGCTGCCGAGCTGATCCACTCACAACCCAAGTCCCAAGCATCTGGAACACACACACACTAGCTGCTCACACAGCTAGTGTGCATGCACAACAGCAAGTCACTGTGTGTGCATGGATCACAGCACACACACACAGCTAGTGAGTCACCAACAAGCTGCCAGGCATTGCTGTCGACCAAGGGAGCCAAGAAAGGATCATATAAAACCTTTTCCACCGCCAGAACTCAAGCAGTTCATCAGCAGCAACTCTTCAGGGTAAGAACACCAAGAACAGCAAGAACAGGTGAACAGCCAGAGCTGTCTCATCTATCCCACAATCACCAGAAACAAACCAAGCATCAACTTGCAAGGAGGAGCAGGGCAAGCACAAGCACACCACAGAAGCAAATCCTCTACACCAACAAATAAATCTAGGAGGTGGAGTGAGGTATACACAAGAAATCATGGGCAAACAATTGTTTTGCTCATAAATAAGCATATGCATCACACACCAGCCAGAGGGTAGGATTACCTTGTGTGTATCATCATATGGTGATGAGCCACCAGCTACTGGCAAAATAGGAACATGTCCAGTAGAGAAAAACCCAGGGAAACCATGATTCAAACCAAGTGTATCACCACTACAGTCAATCATGTGATCCATCATGGATTTGATGCACTACTAGTCCAGCCAACTCACCTAGCAGGTAGTGGTTCACTAAACCATCAGATATTTATAGACAGATGATGTCTATTCTGTTTTCTCAACACCAAAGGCTTCTGGAAATCCAAAAGAGGATCAACCAGTAAGCATTCATCAAGCCACAGAGAGGGGAGCCACCTCAGACAACAGCTAGGTGCTGTCTGGGTCACCTCAACCCACAGCCAACCACTCAAGCCACCAAATCATCACCCAGAGGGTTCAGAAGGAGCTAGGGTTCTCAACCAATGGTTGGCATCCTTCTAGCTCAAGCAAATTAATGAAAAGAATCATCACTGAATTACAGTTCATCTCATTTATCCAGTAAACAAGCACAAGCTATGCAGATAAATGAAGTACACAAGCAATAGATGCACCAGAGCTTTGCAGATGATCCATTGGATCATTGCAAATATTAGCTGATGCTCAAGCCAGCACCAGCACACACCAGGCCAAGCCTGTGTGATGCACACACAACACAGAATGAGCAATAGTGAGGCACAGTTATGTAACAGCATCATTTGCAAGCAACTGATGATCATGTGATCATCAGAAGCTTGCTAGAGCATGCCAGTGCCTGCTAGAGCATCACTGAGCAGCAGAGCAAGAACCAGTCAATGAAATAGCCACATATAGTCTATAATTGCTCCACAGATAATCAAATCAATGAATTGCATCACAGATAAGTAAATAAATCATATATGATTGTATCCAGAAGCATTCCATCAAGGGATGGAGCTGTTCAGTCAACAGCTGTGCTCAATTGAGCATTTCCAAGATTCACAGCCCCACACATAACTCACCAGGGCACTGGCTCTTGCAAATTTGCAAGAAGCACACATAGTCATCAAGCCAGGGGCAAGCAATTGCACTCACAGGAGAGGTAGGCTACACATAGCAACAGCAGGAGCCAACAAAATAAGCAAAGCATCACAGTATGCTCATGAGCAAGAGCTCATGAGTTGCACCATCAAGTTATAGGGAAGAACAACACAGCCCAGTAGCTAGGAACCATGACAGCAGCACAGCAGCAGCATATGCATAGCAATAGAGCAAGCACAACAGCTAGCAATCATGGCACAAGTAGGTAGCATCAGCTAGCACAGCACCAAAGTAAGCATAGCGCAAAGCACACAGAGGCGTAGCAGCAGCAGCATCACGGCATGGCCGCATCTCTACGAAGAGAAGCAGGCCAGTGGCCAAGCTAGACGAAGAGGATGAGGAGAAGAAGAAGCAGAACAGGTAGAAGAAGGAAAGGAGGCACACATACCTAGAGCAGGAGCACCACGACGTGCCATGGCGGCACAGCGGCACGGGCCGACCACGGCAGCGCCAAGCCGCGGCCAAGCCTGGCGTCGCCGAGCACAAGTGCTCTAGCACCACCACGGCGAGGCACACGGCCGCGTCACCGCGTTTGGTTCACCGGTGAACGACGAATCGCCGCGGAACCCCACGGCCTTGCGGGCGAACGCGTTGGGGGCGAGCCGAGGTGGCGACGCATGCCAGATCGACGCGGAGGATCTGGTGCGCCGTCGAGAGGCGGTATAGATACGCACCATCTCGTCGCCGGCGAGGGCCGGGGACGGCCGGAATAAAGCGGCGACGGCGGAGGCGATTTCGGCGTCGCGGAGCTGAGAGGGAATTAGGGTTAGGACGCCGCGCGGAGACGACGCGACTGGGTCGGTTGGACCGAGCCCAATGGGCTGGTCCAACCTAACCAGCTCGGTCGCCTGACCGGTGGGCCCGAGGGGTATTTTGGACATTTCCAAAATACCCATTTAAGTGAGTATTTCAAAGAATTTTATAAAATAGAATATAGCTCTAAAAATAATTAAAAATATGAAAAATGCTCAGCATAAAATCCTCTATCATAATAAAATATGAAATAGAAATTTTGAAGACAAACATGATTAAGCCCAAATTTGATGATTAAAATAAATCATTAAATCACACCTTATATTTTCATTAATGAAAATAAGTCCATAAATTCTTTTGAATTTTAAAAACACCTTGACAACATTTCAAGGTTGTATTTTACCCTAAACAGAGTATCCCTAAACTATTCTTAGTATTAACCTCTCACATGAAATAATAAGACATCGGAAGGGGGGAATAAACCCTAAAATTGGAATGCATGCATAATTGCTTGTTTAACCATTGCTCTTATCGGACAATGATGCTATTTTTCAGCAACAGAGGACAAGGGTTAGTCCACACCATCCAACTGCAACACTTTGCAGTGTTCAGGCAAGTTTATCGCTTGCTCATGTCATTTGAGTATTTTTACCAAATTACTTGCAAAGTACTATGTTTATCACTATTGCATAAAAAGCAAAACCACTATTTTCATAACTATGAATATGACTATGTGGTGGGCAATGGAACCATGGATTGTGTTGATATGGTGTAGGTTCCATTGCAAAGGTTTATATCCATCTAGGATTAAACAAAAAATGTCGTCCAGTGATTCTTGTGCCGTAATACCCGTGTTAACCATAAGATCTGGAATGGGACGGTATAGTCAATTGTATTTCCACCTCTTGTACATCAATGGACGCGCTTTACCGTAGACACTTGTATCTGTCGGGGGCAAGCGGTAGGCTGGGGAAGCCAAAAATTCCCCACGGCATTGTCCGTAGACACTTGTCGCCCGAAGAGCAAGCGGTGGGCTGGGGAAGCCAAAAGTTCCCCACGGTTATTGCGGTCTATGATGGGTTGCAGCTACCGGCGAAGGAGTTTATGGTAAGAGCCCAGAACTGTTGTCATGGTCGGGGTCCATCCTACTATGGGAATAATGGGACCGACGAGGACCCAGGGTCGGGGTATGCAACAAAGGGTGGGTGTGCGAGGTAGCGGAGGAATATGATTGGCTATGACCTTATACCGGGCCTCACACCGAAGGAAGTGTGGACGGGAAAGCTGCCCGGTTGGCACCAAGGTTAAGATCTCTTATGGGTAAAGCAACACACCTCGCAGAGTGTAACGAACCGTGACCAGTCACTCCCTGTTCCGGGATATGGAACTGCGAACGCTGCCGGAAAGGAACTCCATGAAGTTCTAGTAAACCGGTGAAGGCTGACGGACATAGTTCTTCTGAATAAAAGCAACCTTTTGAAGAAATGATTATCAAAAACCTGCACGGTATCAGACTTTCTGGTCTGGTATCGTAGATAGTACATTAAACACCTCTTTCCTAATATGAACTTGTTGAGTACGCTCGTACTCATACCACTCTTAAATCCCCTGCTTAGATTGTCTGAATCGACTGGAGGAGGACAACGACGACCCTGAGGGAGCCGAAGTCATCGGCTATGAAGAACCAGACCTCTCTGGAGGTGTTGAAGGAGTAGACTATCTCATAGTCTACGGAACCGGGGAGGGTTCCGGAGAGGAGCAAGCTTAGACCTACCTAGTAGTAGTAGTAGTAGTAGTAGTAGTAGTAGTAGTAGTAGTAGTAGCACCGAGCAGTTCGAACTCATAGTACTTAACTGCTCGAGGAGAATAAATGTATAATCTTGTAAGACTCTTATATTGTAAGTTAAGTTGGGTTCGCCTCGAACCCAGGAGTATCCCTCTTAGGACCCAAGAGGAGCTCCGAGATGATATGTACATGTTGCTTGTAATAATAAATGAATGAGTTATGGATCTGCTATGTTCTGTTGTGCTACTCTGAGGTATTTGCGGATTGGTACTTCACGAATGTTATATCAACGACTGGCATACTACAACATGCAGTGGTATGCAGGGTCACCACACTTGCACAGTGAGGAAAGTTACCTTTGTTACCTTGCACCGCTTGTATTATCTGTTTAGCGGTCTGAGTATTCTACGAAAAACCTCCATGTCATCAAAAAAGAGAAATTTTAAGATGCTCTTGAACTATTAGAACCCTCCACTGTTTTTTACCAATGGGTTTAGATTTAAATATGAAGGTAGTAGGTCGCCCATGAGTCCTAAATCTCTATCTCTACTACTATAGTACACAATTTTTTGAACACTTGAATCTATCTTACAACTGGTTTACCCGCCCTTGGCAAAATAAATTCATTTATAGTCGTCGATTCCAGTCCATCCAACGGCTGCTAACGTTCGGATTCGCCATCCCGGCAAGCTATGAATCACAATCAGCGCTTCTGGAATACTCCACATCCCTCGGTCTGTCGCTGGAAGCGAATGAAGCATCCTCTGGCAGCGCTGATCTCTCCAGCTCGCGTGTCACACCTCGCCTCCAAGGCTTCACCATCGGTCCATCCCCTCCCGGCCTTCCCTCCACGCCACCACCACCACCATATCGCATCTCAGTCCCTCACATCCACGTTACAGCTCCACCAGTCCACCACCATCTCTTTGCAGGTTCGCATCAGGTTGGATCCTGCTGGATTCAGGCTGATGAGAGCTGGGCGTCCTTCACGGACCAGCTGACCACTGTGCAACATGCCATAAGTAAGTTGTGCCTTCCGTGGTTGCCTACCTTTTCCTAATGCTTGTGAAATTTGTGACGATTCATTTGCATGAGAATGCTGCACAAGTGATTCTTCTTGTTAATGCTGATGAATGTCACTATATTAGCACACACGAATTTGAATTGGACTTGGACTGGTTGAACCTTTTTGGATTACTATTTTTTTCTTGCATGCAAGGTGTTTGCGTTTTTGTCAAAACTGCTATCTGCTTACCTGAAGGCGAAACGACTCCATATCATTGCTTTTCTTGTGAGGTTTTCTCTATTGATGCAACAAAAAATTGATTTAGTGCTTATGTTGTAGATTGCTGTAGAAAACACCGGAAGCCATCTGACAAGATACAACAAGACGGAAGGCAATAATCCTTTCAGAGATATTACAAATGTCCACTCGGCAGCTTCACCAAAATGGAACCAATGTACACCCATTACATTCTCTAATTATTTACATACACAATATTTTCGCTAGGTTTCTCATGTCGGATTCACTTGGATTAGGGTATTAGTTAAGAAGGTTCTGTGTGGGTTAAAGCTCGCTGGTCACTAGCAGATTTCTGAAGTTGCTTTAGCACTGTCAATATTCCTTTTTTGTTGCTTTGATGCAACGAGTACCCAGGGAGAAATATTAAATTTGGTTTGGTCCTTGAGAAAGACACAGACCAAAAAAAAATATTTGTAGCGGTACATACTATCCCAGTATACAGTAGTAGCCTATGAATTTGCAGTTAGCATTCTTTTTTTTTTATATAGCATGCAGTGGGAAACATATCCTTTTTTTTTTTCTTCCTGCCATTCAAATGTAAGATAAGCATCCCAGCAAAAGAGTACCCTGTGCAATGGGCCTGAAGCTTGTGAGTAATTTGTCTCATGCCCCTTTGTTCTGGAATATGACAGCTGTTTTAAAAGTAGCTTATACGAGCAGATCGACTACCTAAAGATCGACTAAATGGTTTTGAAGTCAGCAAGATTATAATGGAGTTAATATAAGATATCGTGTGTGCTAGGTTCTTTTTAAGGGATTAATGAAACCTGGCTGAGTTTGTGTCCCTGTACTTCCAAATGAGCTGATTGTACACGACACGACTAACTATTTTGATAATAAATGAAGTGCCTATTTTCCTTAGAAAGAAAGAGAAAGAAAACCAGACATCTCGGGAGATCGTTTTCATACGTTGAGCCATTGGGCTTCATACATGATTTAATATATGATCATTTTACTATAAACACTGATATTTCTTCACTGATGCTGGTAAATCAATCCAACAAGTACAATTTGCAGAAGATGCAACCGCATAGATCGAATAGATAAATATCTGAGGAAATATGTAGAATTTACTGGATATTAACAACGCTAAGTTACATACGGATGTATGTTTCACACACGTGCAAAGCACGTGCCTTCTACTAGTAAGTATAATCTACTTTCATATTGTATATGAATTTGATAGGAAACAATACATTTGTAGAGTATTTGTATGGTAAGTTTGCAAGTGAAGACATATTTTCATCTTGTTTGTGGCAATACTTAACCTTTTACCTTATGCTCCAAACAAATTGTACAAGAAGCATGATGATAAGATAATATAGCGGGTTTAAGGGGAGATTATGCTATGCTTTTGTATGTAACGTGTGACAACACCTGTTCGATCAGAAAAGTACTATCATGACTTTTCAAGTATTTTTCTACTACCAATAGATCGATCAAAAAGCATGTTGGATCATTACTACTGGAATGTATCTGATCATACAAGGGTTGAAGAGAAACCGCCTCTTGTAAGATAATTTCTAGATGATGATTACTGGACCCCATCACTCCAATCAACGGTCTAGATTGATTGATTGCTCTTACCTTGTAGGCAGTAAGTTGGAGCTTCATAAAACTGCTCGTAAGATAATATTATAACCTGTGGGATTAATGTGCATGGCACCACATTGCTGCTTCATATCTTATATGTAGTTGTTGCATCTTTATTTAATTTTATGGAACCTATCTATTTCTGAATTTTTGCTGTAACATGTATTTACAGTTTATATTAAAATACTCAAAGGGCACCTTCCTTGATAAGGAAAAAATGTATGCGCAAGATCTACGTTTTGTGGCCAAGAAATACCGATGCTTAACATTCAAATATCCAATCAAAACAAAATGTGATAAAATTTACAGATGTTGATGATAAAGGAATATAACTGCATTCTGGAGAACCAAGACTAGCTCAGTTGAAATGCTCAAATGCATGTCTAGGTTCTTAACGGAAGTTATTGATTTCTTTGGACATCCCAGGATTTGATGAACGATTGGGATGACAATATGTATTGCATTGGTGTGCCTCTGTAATGTGACTGATCATCTTGACTTTCACAATACCTGAAGACGACTGGTCTGGAATCTGGATCTAAAGACATTTTGAAGTGTTCATTAAAGGGGTGGTCCTGGTGAACTGCCATCATGATTAGCCCATATGACCTAGTCACCATACCTTTGGGCTTTGGTCAATTATTATTTTTGGTTCTGTTGTGCATGCACAAATTTGTTATTGTGCCTTCTGCAAGCTTCGTGCTTTATTCTTTTAGTATTTGCCAATTTCAGGACAGGGGCATGACATGTTCTGGTCTACTGAGTTAACTAAGGAAACCTCATGAACTGAACATAATTATAAACTCTCTAATCAGGAGGTATTGTATTCGTTGGACATTCTTTTCAATTTTTAAAGTAAACTTGAAGATAAGAACGGTGGCGCCAATAGCTGTACCAGACTCATTTGGTTGTTGTTAAATTTGTATAAAAGATGGAGTCATGGGAACCAAATCTATAACACAAAATAATTTTCATGAAATTAGAACTGTAAGACATGTAGTGGTGCCTCGACAACTTAGAAGTGTACAGGACACCATTCTTTTTAAAATCTTTAGAGGGTTGTGGAATATATCATTCTATTCCTATTTTATCATTCTTCGGTCAGATGATGGCATAGTGAAGATGAGCATGCAAGAAAGGAAATGGTAGAATACTTGCGTTTAAAAAAAATGTTAGTCTGACATTTCCAAGTAGAACAAATTCTTTACAATGTAAAGTGTAAATGCCTTTACATGAAACATATTCCACACTATATATTCAGTGTGATCATGGACCACTTAATTATCCAGGACAGTACAAGCAACATGGATTTTTTATTAAAGGGAATTTTATACGCTTTGAACAAGTTTATAACCTATACCCTTGTACAAGGTAGACATCGAGCTACTTTGTGAACCACAAAAACCATATTTGCTTGACCCTTTGCAATATGCAAGGACTGGCCTACCAATTATTCCTTGTGCTCAGGAGCCACAATAAAATGCTCGCCTCCAGGGCAGGTCTAAGCCACCATTGTCCTTAAGTGCGAGAGGAAGATCCAGAGTTTAGTTGCAACAACCTCAGAAGCTAGTCCAAACTAGTGGGGAGGTTGTGTTCACAAACAAGAAGAAAGACCGAAGAATAGTAATGGCCCGTGGTAAGGTTCAGATGAGAAGGATAGAAAACCCAGTGCACAGGCAGGTCACCTTCTGTAAGCGGCGGATGGGCCTCCTCAAGAAGGCCAAGGAGCTATCTGTTTTATGCGATGCTGATATTGGTGTCATGGTGTTCTCTCCTCATGGCAAGATTTATGAGTTGGCCACCAACGGGTCTGTCTCTCTCTCTCTCTCTCTCTCTCTCTCTCTCTCTCTCTCTCTCTCTCTCTCTCTCTCTCTCTCTCTCTCTCTCTAAGTGATCCAAAGCTAACTCCAAATAATATCTTTGTTTAAAGTTTTCACATGTTTTGTGGCTGACATGTACTAGGAACATGCAAGGCTTAATTGAGAGGTACAAGGGTAGCAACACAGAAGCACAAATTGAAAGTAGCAAGCAGAAAAACCCTCAGGTCAGCAGCAGAGATCAAATGATTTATCTCGTAATATCAAATAGGATCGCAAAGCTATGCATTGGAAAATGCAGTATTTGCATGAAATTTATCAAGGCCATTTACTGGGGGAACTTTGATTCAGCACACTATTTGTGGGTTTATTCATCACTGACTCACAGAATTTCATAATACTACGGGCATGAATTGTAGTTACATTATATTCGACAGAACTTTAATATGTAAAGTTCCTTCTAGACTTCTAGTAGTATTGAGTTTTAGCATTATTTTTTCATTGCAGATAATACAACAAGAGGTACTACTCTTGAGGCAAGAAATTGACTTACTTCAGAAAGGCTTAAGGTAATCAGCTGCATTACATGTATACCGGGAAGTAACTTAATGTCTTCTATCCGACCTGAAACTCTTTTAACTTATACCAGCATACCGACTTATTACGTTATTGGCTTCCACTGCTAGTTTTACGCTGCGTGATACACTAATATATTGCCTTATTGGCTTTCACTGCTAGTTTTTGAAGCAATTTCTATTAACAAAAATAAAAGGAACATAGGATGATGGTCCATATTAAACTGGCTAGAATCTGTTGAAAAGGTTCCAAAATATTCTGAAGGCGCTTCATAATTTCATAGAAGTAATATCAAACACGAGGTTGACTGATAAAGGTAAGAACATCCATGCAGATACATGTATGGAGCAAAAGATATGGACCACATGAATCTTCATGAGCTCCAAGTCCTGGAGAGTAATCTTGAAATTTGGGTACACAACATTCGCTCTACAAAGGTAAGCTTTATGTCCTTTTCTGCCCAAACCCAAAAAAATCAGAAATGGTTACTTTTGATATACTGTCCTTTTCTGCTGAGCAGATGGAGATCATATCTAGGGAGATTGAGATTCTCAAGAACAAGGTTGGCTACAGAAAAAATTATTCCTCTAATGAGTTTTTTAAGCTTACATGTAGAAAGGTGAACACAGCAATTTCCCTTTATCAGTAGTTTTTCGTGTCTCTGTTTGTGTTCTGCAGGAAGGCATACTGAAGGCTACCAACGATTTACTTCAAGAAAGGGTATTTTGATCTTCTAATTTCATATCATTTTACAGAACTTGGATATTTGAGGGGATAAGGTTGCATTTTGATTTTAGGATTAGGTTCAAGATTAGTGTTGTGATTTATGGTTTGAGCAGAGTGGGAATCTAGTTAGTGGTCACTCTTGTAGGCAACCCAGCTACAGTTAGTGTTTGTCCCATCTTCCCAGCTCAGTTTTTAACCAGACATAGTAATTCCTCCAGTTTAAATTATTATAGATTGGAGGGAGTAACATGTTTATTTGAGGTCAACATATTTCGTAATTGCGTGTCCAGGTAATTGAGCAGAGTGGGATTCTGGACACGGGCAGCAACATGATGATATCACACTTCCCCTTCCAGCGAACCATGGAGAGTGGCCACTACTTCTAGCCGAAACAACCGACCTCTCAAGTTATCACGTCAGTTATGATTCGAGTTCAACAAGGCCACCATGCATGGAACTCATAACGTCGCATCTGCCAACTTTGTGTTGTACAAAGGAAACAAAACAGCATCTGTATGACTGTATCCTTACCTTACCTGCTTTTGCTCATGTAAATTAACCATCTTCCACAATGGGAGCGTTCGTGCCGCATTTGGGGACGTCGCTATCCCAGTCGCGTCCCCCAAACAAAATTTCGGAAATTTAAAACTTGAGCGAGATTCGATTAAATTCATCCAAACCTGACATATATTACATAGATTCAAACAAAATTCGACTAAATTTAAACTAAACCTAATCTAGAAGTAATTGCGGCGGCCGGAGGCGTCGTAGTACTGGTGGAAGTTGTACATGTTGTCGGTGACGACCTCCTGCTTGACGCGCTCATCGGGCTCGTCGACGGGCTCGTTCTTCACCAGGCCGCTTGGTCCTGCCTCGCCGTCGTCAGTGAGGTCTACGAGCGGCTTGCCGGTGTCGCGGATGGACATGGCGATTGCCATGTCGAGGTCGCCCCTCCAGGCGTCCTTGTCATTCAGCAACGCCAAGCACGCCGCTCGCAGCCCTAGGCAGTCCTCGGGGTCGTCGCTGCTGTCGATGAGCCGTTGCTGCCGCTCGTACTCCGCCAGCAGCGCCGCCTTCGCCGCTTCCTCGTCGTCCTGCTCCTCCTTCACCTCCGGCTTCGGGATGAGGAGGGCGGCGCCGCTGCGCCTCTGCTGCTGCCGCTACCGCGGCGCCTCAGATTGACGGGCGTTGTTGGCTCCTCCTTCACCACGCGCTTGGGGACGGTGTAGGGCGCGGAGCGGTACGACGAGGACGGCGTCGATCGGGCCGGTCCTGAGGAGGAAGAGTTGGAGGAGGACGAGTACGTCCTCCTCGGATGCCATTGCGCTGCGGAAGACGGTGGCGGTGAGGACGACGCCTCCAACCTTGGAGCGCCGTTGTGGATGCCGTCGATGACGTTCTGCGGGGTGTGCCCCGGAACGCCCCAGAACAGGACGCGCCCGTCCCTGTTCCAGCTGTTCGGCCCGCCGACGAGGCCGGTGGTGCTGTGCATCTCCGTGTCGTACTTCGCCTGGAAGTAGGCGATCCACCAGGAGTCGTTGCCGGTCGCTGCCCAGGTCGGATCGGCCCGCTCCTCGGCGTTGAGTGCAGACCGCCGAGCCCTGATTGCATCCCTCCAACGCTCTGTGCCCGGTGACGGCGGCGGCGGGACGCCTATGCCATTTACGGCCATCCTCCAGCCGCCGCTGCTTGGCAGGCGCATGTTCGGCGGGACGGGATATCTCGCGCGGTACAACGCCCACACCTCCTTCACGATGAGGCTGTCGCAACCGAAGCTGTTCGCCGCGACGATCTTGCGGGAGGACGACGACATTGCTTGGAAAGCGAGGAGAAGATCTGGGAGCGGCGAGGAGAAGATTTGGGAGAAGCGAGAGATTGGGATGAACCGCATGGCCTCTTATTGTACAGCTGCGGCAGGCGACGCGGCAGCGGGTCGTTGGACGCAATAACGCCGACGCGGACGGCCACGCGGCCATGCACGACGAGGCGTGTCCCTGTGTCGCCTGGGAAAACTGGGACGCCAATAACGTCGCTTGACCAAAGATAGGCGACGGGATTTTAGGCTTCCGAGCCGTTGACGCGTCGGTCCCGCCACGCCTCGCCTGACTTTTCGTTGTGTCCGGCGAGCCCAGAGCGTCCCCTGTGGGGCGGGGACGGGCTCGGGGCGCCGGACACCGTATCGAGCCGCGCCGGACAAAAAACGGGTTTGAAGGACGCGGCTGGGAACGCTTTTTTGTCCGACGCGCCCCAAGTCCCTTTGCGGGACGGTTTGGGGGACGCGACTGGAGATGCTCTTACTGATACAATCTGCATCTACCTAAGTGTTCAAAAAGGCAAGTAGGGCAGAGCCACGGAGGTACATGTTTAGCAGATTCTATATTCATCCTGAGAGCATCTCCACTCGGCTCCCCAGCACCCCCTCCCCGAGCTGAATTTTATCGCCGGATGGACGAAAATTCCCCAGCCGCGCCCCCAGGAGCCCAATTTTCATCGGATTATGCCGCTTTTTAATCCGGCGATCGCAGGGCGAACCCAACATCACGGGGAGCGCTGGATGAAGCGAAAAAACGCGTGAGCCAGGTATGTCAGCGTCACACAAACAAAGATCCCCCCACTCCACTCGCGCTGCCCAAACCACCTCGTCGCCTCCAGCACCACCCCCACCCTCTACCACACCGCGCATGCGCCGGTAGAAAGGCCGCACCCACTCCCTAGCTACGGCCGAGCTCGCTGCCGTTCATCACCTCACCGACGTTCCTTGTCGATCCTTGTGCGGACCTCTGTGGCACCACGCCCGTGAGGTGTCGTCGTGGTGGAACGGCAGATGCCATGGGATGGCTTAAGTTGGGGCCAGATGTACGCTTGAGGATCCGGGTGAGGGGAAGGTTAAGAGAGAAGGCCATGCACGACGAGGCGTGTCCCTGTGTCGCCTGGGAAAACTGGGACGCCAATAACGTCGCTTGACCAAAGATAGACGACGGGATTTTAGGCTTCCGAGCCGTTGACGCGTCGGTCCCACCACGCCTCGCCTCACTTTTCGTTGTGTCCGGCGAGCCCGGAGCGTCCCCTGTGGGGCGGGGACGGGCTCGGGGCGCCGGACACCGTATCGAGCCGCGCCGGACAAAAAACGGGTTTGAAGGACGCGGCTGGGAACGCTTTTTTGTCCGACGCGCCCCAAATCCCTTTGCGGGACGGTTTGGGGGACGCGACTAGAGATGCTCTTACTGATACAATCCGCATCTACCTAAGTGTTCAAAAAGGCAAGTAGGGCAGAGCCACGGAGGTACATGTTTAGCAGATTCTATATTCATCCTGAGAGCATCTCCACTCGGCTCCCCAGCACCCCCTTCCCGAGCTGAATTTTATCGCCGGATGGACGAAAATTCCCCAGCCCGCGCCCCGGGAGCCCAATTTTCATCGGATTATGCCGCTTTTAATCCGGCGATCGCAGGGCGAACCCAACATCACGGGGAGCGCTGGATGAAGCGAAAAAACGCGTGAGCCAGGTATGTCAGCGTCACACAAACAAAGATCCCCCCACTCCACTCGCGCTGCCCAAACCACTTCGTCGCCTCCAACACCACCCCCACCCTCTACCACACCGCGCATGCGCCGGTAGAAAGGCCGCACCCACTCCCTAGCTACGGCCGAGCTCGCTGCCATTCATCACCTCACCGACGTTCCTTGCCGATCCCTGTGCGGACCTTTGTGGCACCACGCCCGTGAGGTGTCGTCGTGGTGGAACGGCAGATGCCATGGGATGGCTTAAGTTGGGGCCAGATGTACGCTTGAGGATCCGGGTGAGTGGAAGGTTAAGAGAGAAAGAGCGATAGAACTCAAGATCTGTATTGATTCTCAAGAACTTAGCCTAAATGGCCAGAGGTTGAAGAAGGTACGGACTACAAGGTGAGCACCTCTATCCTAATGCCAATCCTCTAGTGAACGTGAGTCTGTCCCGCGCAGGGGGGTGCTGTTGCCTGCCAAAACCCACCGGCGAGCAGCGACGAGCAACACGGAGAGCCGGGAGGCTCCCAGGACTGCTGGTGGGCCCTGGTCCCTCGGGCGACGGCCCGCAATGCTCTGGCACACATCCTGGTGATTGCAAGGGCGTGCCACCTGACCTATATCTTGTCAGGAAGGTGTTGGATTGCTTCAATTAATTTCCTGCATGGTAGACACGTAAACATTAAATGAGCCTCGATCGGCTCTCAAGTTCCCCTGTAAATCGGCTCAAAGAGCCGATTAACCCATGGTTCATAGTGGATCTACAATGACATGGGCTTCTTGCTTTATCAGTACTAAGCTAAATCACTCTACGACAGTTTAGGGTTTTCACCGCATAACCGGAACATCCTACACGTAGTTGAGCCTGGCAGATACGAAAGATAACAGAAAACTAACCCAAAACGAGGCCTAAAAACCAACACGGAGTCGATTCACGGAACATCCCTTCTTGGATCGGCAAACCGTACCTTACGCACTCATCGGATCGTTCAACCCGTTTGCAAGGCCTAACCATGCAGATATCAAACTAATCCTCGAAGAACAAGGAACAGCTATAACAGATCGAATCTACTAAACAAAGATAAAGCAAGATGCTGCCCTTACACCTAAAATAGGTGCAAGGACAGCTAGATATCCAAGGGCAGCACAGCTAAGTAAATATATCAGAAAAGCATCGATGCAAGACCTAAAACATCTATGATAAACAGTGTTACTCGCCATCAAAAAGGCTTCAGTACGAGCAACACCAAACAACGAATAAACAGATACTGCCTAGATCGCACATGATGCTTACCCGGAAGAAACCCTCAAAACAAGGGGTGGCGATGCGCCTGGATTGTGTTTGTTGTGAACGTGATCGTCGTCCTTTCTCAATAACCCTAGATACATATTTATAGTCCGCGGACTTTCTATCTTTGGAATAAACCTAGTCGTATACGACCAAACTCTATCTCTTAATTCTAAACTAAGATACAACCTACCATAATGTACAGATACACGGGCAATCTAGCCCAAATTCACACACGAGGCCGATTCAGAAACACATTATGTGTATATACTTCAAGCCCATCTCCATCGCGGCCCATCTCCTGATGTGGCCAAAATCTGGTGATAACACATCCCCCCTGGTTCTGGCAATAATAATTCCAAAACCACTCTGTTTTCCTTCACCATGATTTGACATAACAGAGCAAAACCGCGTTGCAGAGCCGAACCGCTGCAGTGCCCTTTCATCATGATGCATTGCCTTCTCAACTTCTCCGTATTGCACGATTTGACAGTTTTGGCAACGCATCCTCGAAACTGCCACATCATTGAATCACCTTTTATTATATCCCCTTTATTTAAACTCATCCGGGCAGTTCGCTTCTTCATTCCCCTATTCCGCACTAGCCATCGGCAAAAAACCCCTCCCTGCAGCCATGGATTCCACTTCCTCCTCTGCCTCTTCCGGCCTTTCCTTCCACTCCTCCTCCTCCAGCGAGCTAGAGCCGGAGGTCAACCTGACGGCGATATACGAGGCCCTCGCCCCCGAGCATTGGGACGCGAGGGATTGGGACTCCTCCATCGAGTCGGAGGGCGACTAGCCCCTAACCGACGGGGAGGAAGACCTCTAGTTCCTCGTCGACGGGGAGTTGGAGGCGGCGAGCAACGATGACCTCTTCTCCTGGGAAGCGGACCTCTCCTCCGACGAGGAGGAAGAGGAGGCGGAGGAGGACTCCTCCTCCGAGGAGTACCCACCGGCCAAGCGCTTCTGCGCCGGGTCGGATGACGACGACGACGACGATGAGGAAGATGAAGCCCCTGCCGGCGGCTTCAACAGCAGCGACGAGGACGTCACCGGCAGCAGCGCCGACAGCGGCGAGGACGGCGACGACGAGGGCAGCGACGGCCCTTAGATTAGGGAGTAGTGTAGGGCTAGTAGTGGTGCATTAGGCACCAGATCATCTTTTGAGAGCAATCAGCTCTTATTGTAAAATTCCTCTTTTAATCAATGAAGAATGTTCCTCTAATTTGATCTTCCGATTGTTCAATTCCAATCTTCCGATTATCAAAGCTGATTCTCCCGATTGTCGCACCAAAAACCGATAGCAAAGCATCGGTCTTTCACCGTCAAATGCCAACAAGGCCAAACTCAATTACCAGATTAGACAGGTTCAAGCAAACATTCCTCAAATTCAGACGATAACTTGATACCTGATCATAATATTTGTACCTCTAGAGTCGATGGCTGCACATCGGCTGTTTTATTCTAAAGTCGATGTCTGTGCATCGGCTGTTTCCCAAAAAAAAATTTACTGGCCGATTTCATGAATCGGCCCCCATATTTCACTGTCCATCATCCCACATACTTGGGAAATACTTCTTGAGATTAAGGATGGCAATTTTACCCACGGGTGCGGGTACCCGCGGGTACCGTACCCACATGGGCAGGGTATGGGTACGCTTTTGTGTCCATGGGTAGTACCCATACCCTGCCCGCTAAGTCATGGGCAGGGCACAGGCATAGCCTTGTACCCGCGGGTATACCCATACCCTGCACGTTTATTGTCAAATTCTTACGTAACACGTCTACTTTTGTTGACTTATAAGTTAGAATATGAGAATGTGATTTTTATATTATATTAATTGTTATGTACTTAACTACCTGTTATTGAGTTCAGATAATTAATTTTTTTTACTCAAATTTGTTATCGATAAATATAAAATTGTGATTGATTGGTGTACAATTTAACATACCCACCGGGTACCCAGTGGGTACGAGTACCCGCCGGGTATGAGTATGGGTAAAATTTTATACCCATGGGTACGGGTATGGGTAGAAGTTTGTACCCATTGACTATACGGGTATGGGTATGGTATTTCTCTACCCTGCCCATACCCTGCCCATTGCCATCCTTACTTGAGATGCTGGCCATTGATAGCCTCTGGGAATTTCACCCCGTTCAGCTGCTCGAGCATGTATGCATTACCCTTTAAAACTTGGTTGACTCTGTACGCCCCGTGCCAATTTGGAGACCATTTACCATATACTGCATCCTTAGTTCCCAATGGCAATACAGCTTCCCATACCAGATCACCAACGTGGAACTCCTTCGGTCTCACCTTCTTATTATATGCACGAGCTACCTTGGCTTTGTTCTCTTTAATCTTCTCAAGCGACCACAGCCTGAGCTCCGTTACATCCTCAATGCTATCACTCATCATGGCTGCATATTCTTCAGTTGTTAAATCATTCTGAAACGCAACACGTCTCGATCCAGCCGTGATTTCCCAGGGTAGTACAGCTTCTTGTCCATAGACCAGATGATATGGCGAGGTTTTGACCGCTCCATGACATGACATACGGTAAGCCCACAAAGCCTCTGACAATACCTCGTGCCAGCGTCTAGGATACTCGTCGATCTTTCTCTTAATCAGCTTGATAAGGCTCTTGTTGGACGCTTCATCTTGTCCATTTGCTTGAGCGTAATATGGAGACGATCGGATCAACTTAATCCCCATACCCTCGCAGAACTCTCTGAACTCGTGAGAAACGAAAACCGATCCTCCATCGGTCGTGATAGTCGGGGAATCCCGAATCTATGAATGACATGTTCTTTCACAAAACTGATAACATCTTTCGATGCCACTGACTTCATAGGGACAGCCTCCACCCATTTAGTGAAATAATCTGTAATGGCCAGCACCCACGCATGGCCTTTGCTCGATGGAGGATTGATTTTTCCGATCATATCCATGCCCCAACCTCGAAGCGGCCAAGGCTTGATGATGGGGTTCATTGCTGATGCGGGTACCATCTGAATGCTTCCAAACTTCTGACATGCTTGACACCCTTTATAGTAATTAAAACAGTCCTCAAGCATGGTGGGCCAATAAGACCCGGATCGCCTGATCAGCCATTTCATCTTATGAGCCGATTGGTGAGTTCCACAGGCACCTTCATGTACCTCGTGTAAGAGCCGATTCGACTCGGCTGGTCCCAAACATTTGAGAAGTAAGCCTTCCAAAGTTCTATAGAACATGTCATCTCCAATAAGGACATACTTCATGGCCTTGTATCTTATCCGTTTAGGTGCCCCCCGAGCCGAATCCTTCAAGTAATTGAAGATATCGGCTCTCCAATCATCCGGTTCCAGGGCATGTACCTGAATATCGGCTCCATCCGCTACGTCCTTGTAGCCTGACGCCATCTGCGCGAGATCGTTTGCTTCAGTATTTTGAGACCTCGGGATCCAATTGAAGTTTATGTACTTAAATTGTGCCATTAGCTCACGGCATTGCATCCATAATGGGAAGAGCGACTCGCTCTCACACTTGTATTCCTCCGTGAGCTGGGAAATCACCAATTTAGAGTCTCCAAATAGTTCCACCGCCTCTGCCCCGGCTTCCAATAGCAACTCCATTCCCTTGCATATTGCTTCATCTTCAGCGACATTGTTGGTACAAAGGGTAGGTAGCCTGATGGAAAAGGAATATGTTGCCCCCCGAGGCGACACGAGTAGAACACTGATGCCGCAACCATCATCACAAACCGATCCGTTGAAGAACATGGCCCATGCACGCACAGACAGTGCTGCTATATCCGTGTTGATTCGTTCAGCAATAAGATCGGCCAACGCTTGTGCCTTGACTGCTTTCACAGGCTGATACCGGATATCAAATTCCGATAATGCAAACATCCATTTACCTAGCCGGCCTTTCAACACAGGAGCCGACAACATATGTTTTATGACATCTGATTTGCAGATGACGACAATCTCCGCAGACAGCAAGATGTGGTAAAGCTTGGTGCAGGTAAAAAATAGGCAAAGGCACAACTTCTCGATCTCAGGGTACCTATTTTCTGCATCCAACATCCTTCTGCTGAGGTAGAAAACGACTCTTTCCAGGCCATCATAAACTTGCACCACCACTGAGGCGATGGAAGTGTCAGCTACTGACAAGTAAACATAGAATGGCATGTCTGGCTGGGGTGGTACCAACACTGGTGGCTTCGTCAGATACTCTTTGATTTCATCAAACGCTCACTGTTGCTCTGCCCCCCAGCGGAACTCCTCATCAGATTTAATTTTTACCAATCCCATGAACGGCTCAATTCGTCCTGACAGGTTGGAGATGAACCTTCTGACGAAGTTGATTTTGCCGATGAGACGCTGGAGTTCCTTCTTCATGGTAGGTGGCTTCATATTTCGCACTGCCTCCTGACTTTTCAGGCCGATCTCAATTCCGCGTTCATGAACCAAGAAACCCAAGAATTGACCGGCCGTCACACCAAAAGCACACTTCTTTGGATTCATTCTTAGTCCGAATTTTCTAGTTCGGTCCAGGACGTGTCGTAAATCCTCCAAGTGTCCTTCCACTGAAACAGACTTGACTACCACGTCATCAATGTAAATTTCCACCAACTTGCCGATCAGATCATGAAAGATGTAATTCATAGCTCTTTGGTATGTTGCGCCGGCATTTTTCAGTCCAAATGTCATGACCACATATTCAAACAAGCCCACCGATCCTGGCACTCTGAATGCAGTCTTGTGTATATCTTCTGGAGCCATGAAAATTTGGTTGTAGCCGGCGTTGCCATCCATGAAACTTAGAACCTTATGACCTGCAGCTGCATTGATCAATGTCTCTGCTACTGGCATTGGATACTCATCCTTTGGAGTGGCTCTATTGAGATCCCGAAAATCTATGGCGACGCGCCATCGGCCATCCTTCTTCTCCACAGGTACGATGCTAGAAATCCACTCGGCATACCTGCATGGCCTGATGAACCCTGCGTTCAGCATTTTCTTGATCTCTTTCTTGATTTCTTCCAAAATTTCGGCCTTCATCTGTCGTGCTCTCTGCTGGAACGGCCGAAATCCTTTCTTCAGAGGGAGTCGATGCTCAATGATGCTCCTGTCTAACCCGGGCATCTCGGTGTAATCCCAGGCAAAACAATCTGGGTATTCCTTTAACAAAGCTATCATTGGGCCTCTCAGATGCGGATCTAACTTTTTGCTGATAAATGTTAGTCGTGGCTTATCCCCGGGACCAATGTCGATCTCTTCTAGCTCATCAGCCGATGTAAACCCATATCCTAGCTTCCCGTCGCCTGCTAGATCGATGTTGAACACAGGCAAAACGTATGGTAAGGATAATTTTGGCCGATTGCCAGAATCGGCCTCCTTTTCAATTGTATTGCACAATGAAGGTTTACAACTTATTTGTGCTCTACGACTATGTGACATGCTTGAGGTGAAATCATTGGTTTTTATTTTTTGGGGCCGATCGCTGGGATCGGCCTTGCCACGTACGTCGATTGACTTTGGTCTTGCTACTCTGTCAGGCCGGTGGATAAGACCAGCCTCACCCCGTTTTTTGAAGCCTCGATGCGCTCACAACCGTCCAAACTGACTCCAGAGATCGGCTCTTGGTCGTTTGCGTCCCAAATATTCATGCCAGCTATTGAGATCTCGATCGAGTCATCTGCATGAACGACCTCCACTTCATCTCCATCCCACTGTATCAGGCATTGGTGCATTGTGGATGGAATGCAGCAGTTGGCGTGAATCCAATCCCTCCCTAGCAAGACAGCGTAGGTGTTTTTGCTGTCGACAATGAAGAATGACGTAGGGATGGTTTTTTGGCCCACGGTTAGGTCCACGTTCAGAACGCCTTGCGCTTCTGATGCTTGGCCGTTGAAATCGCTCAGTGTGACGTTGGTTTTGATCAGATCTTCAGTAGAGCGTCCCAAACGCCGTAGCATGGAGTATGGCATTATATTGACTGCCGCTCCCGTGTCGACCAACATCTTGCCGATAGGCTGCCCGTTGATGTAACCTTTTAGGTACAGGGCCTTCAAATGTCTGTAGCTCCTCTCTCGTGGCTTTTCAAAGATAACTGGCCGCAGGCCGCAGTCAAACTGAACTACTGGCACTTCTTCGGTTCTTGGAGCACAAAACTCCGACGGAAGTATGAACATCATGTTCGTGCCAGCCGATGCCTTTGCATCGGCTTTTGTTTGCTTGGGGCGCCATTCTTTCTTCTGTGGACGCATCTCTGTCTCCAAAGTTTGCTGAATTTTCACGGCCAGATCGGGCCGCGCTTTCCTCAAGGTATACAGGTACTGCGCCTCGGCTTCCTCCAAGCTACGTAGCCGCTGAACCCTGCGCTTTTGGGAGTGACTGAGTCCATCAGGGCACCACCTTGGCCGGTGATATCTATCTTCTTCTTCATCCTCTGATTCCTCGAAATCTTCCCCTTGAGATGACTCAGCTTGTCTGTTCTGAGATGGGAGAGGTCCTAGACGCGTGAACACTGAAACCTCGTTGGTGCCCTTCTTCTGCTGTCTGCACTCCGGGCAGTTGTCGATTGTGGGCAATCGGCTCATTCCCGAATCCCAGCAATGCTTGAAGAAAGGACAATCCCAGTGCCTGTCCATGTCTTCTTGCTCTCTCGACTTCCCATTGGCGCGGCGCTCATAAACTTCGTCGTCTCTATCATATCGACGATATTTTCTGTTGTCCGCATCAGACCGACGATATCTTTCGCCATCTGTATCGTATCGCCGATGTCGGTCGTACTGATGCTCATATTTCTTAAGGAGGTGCGCGGAAAGTGGTCGTTGATACCGTACACTTCTCACTTGTTCCTCGGTTACGTACCTCCTATCATCATATCGGGGCCGGTCGCGTGGGCCGGCCTCCTCTTTTTCTTTGCCACAGGATTGAACGATTTCTTCTTTGTCGTTGCCATGGTGGTGGCCAGGCCCTGCCATGTTAACCTCGAACGAGAAACCCGGTTGATGCCTCGTGGAGTGATTGAGTTCCACCATGTTGACGCCAGGGAATGGATATGTATCCACTTTCATGGCAAATTGACCGAGGATCAAACGGCCTTGTTCTATCGCCAACTGGATCTGCCGACGCAACTCTTTGCAGTCATTGGTGACATGGGTGAACGAGTGATGCCACTTGCGGTATGGTCTCCCATTCATCTCTTGCGCCGTAGGGATTTTATGGCCTTCGGGTAACTTCACTGTTTCTCCTTAAGCAATAAATCGAATATCTCGCTCAGCTTTGCTTATATCGAAGTCGAACCCTTTTGCGAGGCCCTTGTGGTTTCACCCATTTGCAGGCCACGGGGACTGCCCCCGAGCCCATTCAGCTACGGCTACTTCCTGGTCTTCAGAGTCCTCAACATCTTCAGTCTCGACCAGGCTTATCGGGCGTTTGGCGAACTTGTCCTGGTACAATTCTGGGTGGCGCTGTTCATACAATCTCAATTTCTGGACCAAGTGCGCCAGTGAAGTGTATTCTACTTGGAAAGCCAGGTCTTTGAGCGGCGCGGCGAGGCCCAACGCTGCCAGCTCGACTACTTCTTTCTCATTCAAACGAGCCGAATAACATCGGTTCCTGACGGTCCTGAAGCGCTGAATGTATTCTGACACCGTTTCTCCCCGCCTCTGCCGTACCTGCGCCAGATTGGCAATGCCAGCCTCGGTAGCTTCTGAGTGATATTGCACGTGAAACTGCTCTTCGAGTTGCTTCCAGGTCCGGACTGAATCTGGTGGCAACGAGGTGTACCACCCAAAAGCTGGTCCTGTGAGAGATTGCGCGAAAAACCTCACACGTAACGCGTCTGATGCTGAAATCATGCCCAACTGTGCAAAATATCGTCTCACATGCTCAATTGAGCTGGACCCTTCTGATCCACTAAACTTTGAGAACTCAGGGAGCCGATATTTGGGTGGCAGTGGAATCAAATCATATTCATTGGGGTACGTCTTGGAATAGCCGATTGTTCTCCTCTTTGGCAGGATGCCAAATTGGTCTCTCAAGATGGTACTGATTTGTTCCACGGTATGAGCTGCAGGGGCCGAACTTTCATGACTCGTTCCGGTGGCATGTTTAGCTAGCCACGCCTGTTTATCGGCATCTGCTCCAGAAATTCCTCCTGCAGAAATCCCTCCCGCTGCAACCTGGTTTGTGCGCGCGAAGTTGTTGCAGTCAGGCACGTATGTACACACGTATCCATGTGGGATTTCTTTGGGCGGCTCATACAGGAATTGGCAATCGCCAGGATCGCCTCCAACATTGTAGACGACGTATGCCGGTGAAGCATGTTGCTCTGGAGCGGCAAGTGTGAATGGCAGTTGCGGTCTGGTCTGGAACGGTATCTCTCCTTGGTGAGTCCCTAGAGCAGGTCCTGACAGAGAGTACTGATGCTTCATGATTTCCTGAACCACGCGAACCGCAATGCGCTCCAAAGAGTTCACCAGGCTCTCAGAATGACGGTGTATAGAATGAGCCACCATGTAATTAACTTCCTGGCGCAGAGCTCTAGTGCGTTCCTCTGAAGGGAGAGACAGGTCTACTCCGTCGAGAACGCCTTCAGGTGAGAATCCTTTCCACCTGATGCCATGTGAACGGGTTCTCTCGAAAGAGCCGATGAGATCGGCTTCGATAAGAGCTTTGACCTCATCGTATTTCTTCTTGTGATCACCAGTGAGCTCTTCGTATGTGACTGGTGCGTCTGCCATCTCAGTTGCAGATGTTGACGCCGTTGTTGTAGAGTGTCCCACCGGGCGTGCCAGAATGTGTTGCCTGCCAAAACCCACCGGCGAGCAGCGACGAGCAACACGGAGAGCCGGGAGGCTCCCAGGACTGCTGGTGGGCCCTGGTCCCTCGGGCGACGGCCCGCAATGCTCCGGCACACGTCCTGGTGATTGCAAGGGCGTGCCACCTGACCTATACCTGGTCAGGAAGGTGTTGGATTGCTTCAATTAGTTTCCTGCATGGTAGACACGTAAACATTAAATGAGCCTCGATCGGCTCTCAGGTTCCCCTGTAAATCGGCTCAAAGAGCCGATTAACCCATGGTTCATAGTGGATCTACGATGACATGGGTTTCTTGCTTTATCAGTACTAAGCTAAATCAATCTACGACAGTTTAGGGTTTTCACCGCATAACCGGAACATCCTACACGTAGTTGAGCCTGGCAGATACGAAAGATAACAGAAAACTAACCCAAAACGAGGCCTAAAAACCAACACGGAGTCGATTCCCGGAACATCCCTTCTTGGATCGGCAAACCGTACCTTACGCACTACTGGATCGTTCAACCCGTTTGCAAGGCCTAACCATGCAGATATCAAACTAATCCTCGAAGAACAAGGAACAACTATAACAGATCGAATCTACTAAACAAAGATAAAGCAAGATGCTGCCCTTACACCTAAAATAGGTGTAAGGACAGCTAGATATCCAAGGGCAGCACAGCTAAGTAAATATATCAGAAAAGCATCGATGCAAGCCCTAAAACATCTACGATAAACAGTGTTACTCGCCATCAAAAAGACTTCAGTACGAGCAACACCAAACAACGAATAAACAGATACTGCCTAGATCGCATTGCGATCTAGGCAGCATGATGCTTACCCGGAAGAAACCCTCAAAACAAGGGGTGGCGATGCGCCTGGATTGTGTTTGTTGTGAACGTGATCGTCGTCCTTTCTCAATAACCCTAGATACATATTTATAGTCCGCGGACTTTCTATCTTTGGAATAAACCTAGTCGTATACGACCAAACTCTATCTCTTAATTCTAAACTAAGATGCAACCTGCCATAATGTATAGATACACGGGCAATCTAGCCCAAATTCACACACGAGGCCGATTCAGAAACACATTATGTGTATATCCTTCAAGCCCATCTCCATCGCGGCCCATCTCCTGATTTGGCCAAAATCTGGTGATAACAAGTGCCCCCTCTCCTTATATAGGGGAGAGGTGGATTACAAGGGAAGAAACCCTAATGACATCTTTGATGAGCTAAGCTATTTTATAAAGCTATTTTAGCCTCAAATGATACCGACTTCATCTTTAATCAGGGGCTGATGACCTCCTCCGGCTTCTTTTATGTCATCAGCTTCTTTGGCGTCAGGGATTGATTAAAGCTGAAGTGGTTTGCTCATAAAGTGCCTTTGTCCTTGATGGAATCTTTGACTAGAATGCCGACATGCTACACTAGAGCCTATGCCGGTTCTCCTGTATCTTTACCTTGGAGTTCCGGCATCTTTGCCTTTGTATCTCAACCTCATATGTTTACCGTACTCCGGCATACCCCTCCTGGTATACCGGTTCGTACAATCCTTGCTCAACTTTGAGCATCCGGTTTAACCTTTAATCCGGTACAAAAAATGCTTAATTATGGCTTATTTGTCATAGTCTTGGCCTACCGGGGGCCATTCCCCCGACATTAGTCCCCGAAGCTGGTGCGGTCCGACGGATCTTCCCGATGGTCCACGCCAGGTTCCTATCTTTAACGTACCAGATTAGTCCTTCCGGTTTCAAGTTAAACTCAGAAGGCGTTTTACCGAACTCTTTAGAGATTTTTCGGCTTCTTTTTCCGGTATCCTTGTCATTAAGTTCTCCTCGACAAGGTCGAGAATAACTCGGAAATCACACTTGTCAGTGACATGCGCACTGTAACTGACATGGCAGTGTCAGTGGTCAAATCCCTCGTCTCCCGCGCACATTTAATGTGCCGCACCGGATCTGTGTGGCCCTCTGTGTGGCCGGTGCCAAAGGGTGCGTGTATCTTGATGCCGCGTGGCGGCCCATCAGCAGAAGCGACATGGGCCGAGTGGGTTCCGGCCCACTAACTATTTTTTTCTATATAAGGGCGATGGTTCCTCGTCTCCTTCACCGCACCCCTGTTCTTCTTCATTTGAAACTTCCCAGTGCCCTTTGCCTCTGGAGCCACTGCACCGCTGCTCGCCATTGTTCGCCGCCACGGTTGTTCTCTCCGGCGAACCTCTGCGGGATCCGCGCCGTTCCCCTCGATCTCCATCAACTCCCAGTTCGTCATTCCCCTTTTCTCTGTGGTGCACTGCCTCTCGAGGTCCAGCGCCACCGCTCGCCGCCGACAGTCACTCCTCCCGCGGACTCGTGGTTCTTCGCCCCGAAGGCCTTCCGCTTCCCATGTAAGGTTAGTTTGGCTGGATCTGCTTCTTTTTTCTGGCATGTGTTCTTCGTGTTCTTCTATAGTACGGTAGATTTATTTACCTCTTTTCCTCTCTTTTTTCTCTTGTGGTTAGATCCCCTCAAGCGAGTAGAAGTTCCAGATCTTGTTGTTAGGTAGTGTCAAACACTTAGAGAAAATGGCTTCCGAAGAATCCGGTATGGAACTTTCCGGTAGCACCCAACATAGTGAAAGTCCCGAGATCTCTTTGGGTCCGGAAGAGCCTATAGAGCAAGGAGACGACAGGCTCGAGGAGGACCTCGCCCGGATGGATGAAGAAGCCGGCAGGCCGGATGAAGAAGCCGGCGGGCATGGGGAGGAAGTCGGCACTTCGGATCAAGGTGTCGGCGTAAATCTTGCCACATACACTCGCGGAGCCTGGAAGGGCTCATCTGTGAGCCAGGCCGAAATCGACTGGCTATACCGGTCCGGAGGATACCGGAAGAGGTATTTTGCCGGCTTCCTGGTAACGAGCTAGAGCCTGTGCCTGAGCCAGGCGAAATAGTTGTCTTTGCCGCCCATTTTGAGCGCGGCTTTGGCCTTCCGGCGTCGGACTTTTTCTGGCGCTTCCTCAACTTCTATAAACTTCAGCCCCACCATCTCCCGAGCAATGCCATTTTCTACCTATCTTCTTATGTTTCTTTTATGGAAGGGTTCGTCGGTCTCTCCCCTACCGTCGAGACCTTCGCTCGCTTCTACAACCTTCGGATCAACTCGATCCAGGACCCCAAACTCCCGCTCCCCAAACCGATTGTGCACTGCGGGGCGTGCATAGTCACGCCCGGCCAGGGGAGCTCCTACTATAAGTTCACCGGCTTGGAGTCCTGCCGGGCTTGGCAAGAGAGATTCTTTTATGTCCGGAACTCTGGCCTCATCGATTTCATCAACCTCCCGGCGTACGTTCCGGGTGAGCCCCTCAAGACCAACTGGCGATTCAATCCCAAGGAGGACCACGATGAAACCAACCAGATCGTCCGGTATATGGAGACGCTCAACGCCACCACCAAGATAAGCTCCGATGATATTGTGCGCGCATTTGTCTCGCGCCGGGTTCTTCCCTTACAGCGACGTGCGCATAAGATATGTCAAATGACCAGGCGGAGAGATCCCACGCGGATCACAATCCACCCCTGCGCAAATCTGATGTGGTTCTTAAGACCAAGCAGATTTATAAAACAAAGATGCCACTTGCCTGGACTTGCCCGGATCCTTCAGGTATACAAAGGCATTTGTTCTTGATCTTCCAACATAGACCGGTAATCCCAAATATTTTTCTGTCATAGCCTCCACGCTAATATTCAACTCCTCCAGAACATGTTTTCTTTGCGCATTCCTTGTGTTTGCACTAAACATCACTGAAGATTTGTTGTAATTTATCGTTTACCCCGAGCAAACCTCATATAGTTCTAGTATATTTTAGAGATGCTTTGGTTTCCGAAACCACCGTATTTGTTGGACCCAAACGTTTTGAAGTATTCAATGCTTCATTATTTTTCAGAAACTGAAGTATTGCCATAATACTTCAAAAAAACTGAGCTTCCAACCGGGACCTAAATTCTTAACGAAAGTATTCGCCAAAAAAAAAGTTCTTATCGAAAGTTATTGGTTTCATTGGACATCCCAGGATTCGATGAATGATTGAGATGACAATATGTATTGAGTTGTTATGACAATATAGGCTAATCTGACTGGTCGCCTTGAATTCGACAATACCTGAACACAACTGGTCTGGAATGTGGATCTAAGAACATTTTAAAGTGTTCATGAAAGGGGTGGTCCTGGTGAACTGCCATCATGATTAGCCTATATGACGTACTAGTCACCACGCCCGTTTTGGTTCAGTTGTACATGCACAAATTTGCTATTGTGCCTTCGGCAAACTTCTTGCTTTATTCTTGTTTGTCTTTTCCAATTCGGGGACACGGGCATGACATGTTTTGGGTCTACCAAAATAAGGTATTGTGCTATTTGCCAGTTCCAGGACACGGTTGACATGTTTTGTGTCTATCAAGTGAACTAAGAAAATATCGAAAATACGCAGTGGAACCTAGGTTCATTGGAACCTGCTGTACTGTAGCAGCCAAAAAATCGTATTTCTAGAGCTTCAAAAATTTGGAACAAAAATTTTGCGCGTAGAGGACACATATATGCATGTGCGTGCCATTTTTATGCTCAATTTTGTAAGTATGTAGCGTAGGAAAAAAATAACAAGTTTCAGATGAATAGTATGGAGGACTACTCGCACAATATTTTTCTGTAACTTAGGAATCGGATAACTACGTAACTTACTGCTAAACTAAGTTTAATCAGGTTCTGCGGTATCTATGTTCCAAAAATCGCTTTAGAAAAATATCATGAACTGAACAACAACTGAACGCAAACGCAACTGTACAACTAGCAAACAGTGACTAGCTACAAAAGCTAACTTGCGGATAAGAACGGTGGTGCCAATACTAACCCTTTTGGTTATTGCTGATTTGTACAAAAGATGAGTCTTGGAAACCAAGTCTACAAAAGCAAAGTAGTTTTGTTTTTTGAAATTCAAACTGTACATCATGTAATACTGGCTTGACAACTTAGAATTGTACAATGCGCCTTCTCCTTTTGAAATCTTCAGAGGATACGTGCTGAATTGTATCATTATTTAGTCAGATGGCGGAATAGTGAAGATGAGCATACAAGAAAGGAAATAGTAGAATACTAGAGTTTAAAATATTAGTCTGACATTTCAAACTAGAACAAATTCTTTCCAATGTAAAGTGTAACTACCTTTACATGAGACATATTCCTCACTTCAGCGTAATCATGGATCACTTAATTATCTAGCATCAGACAGTACAAGCAACATGGATTTTATTTATTAAGGAATTTTATACGCTTTGAACAATTTTATTCATAACATATATGGCTATACCCTTGTACAAGGTAGCTATCTGAGCTACTCTCTGAATCAGAACAATGATATTTGCTTGACCCTTTGCAGTCTGCAAAGGACTGGCCTACCAATTATATGTGATGAAACATTTTCCTCCCGGGTCGTCCGTGCTGGCGACTCCGGAGGCTCCAAACCCTAGCCGCCACGGCCTCCTTCACCTGTTGTCTCGGCCGTTGCCGCCGTCGGTGCCGGCGCTGGTGGCAGCGCCCGACCGAAGAAGATGGGCGGAAGAGAGGTGCACTCGGCGACCAATCCTACGCGCGGAGGGCGGCGCCACCTGGCATGCGCTCGTGGTGGAGGAGTGGGGCGAGGCGATGGAGCCAACCGTGGCAATGAGGTGGTGCGGCTAGGTGTGCCGACACTAGTAGGAAAACCATTATAGGTGGAAACCACCTCTGTGGCGCACCAAATGGATCATGCGCCACAAAAATATTTCTGTGGCGCACCATTAAAATACGCCATAAAAAAATTGATGTTTCTGTGGCGCATATGCTTGCACGTGCGCCACAGAAGATGGAGATTCTGTGGCGCACGGTGAGTAGTGCGCCACAGAAAGTTCGTGGGACCCACGCTGGGTCCACCACTGCACATGGCCGAAGGAAATTCTGTGGCGCATGGTCCAGCGTGCGCCACAGAAAGTTAAGTTTCTGTGGCGCACGTTGGTCCATGCGCCACAGAATTTCCTGCGGGGACCACCCCCGGCTCACGCCACCATGATTCCGTAGGCGCATGAGCTCTTATGCGCCACAGAAGTTCATGTTTCTGTGGCGCATATCAGCTAATGCGCCACAGAAAGTGAATAGTAGATCTCACTTTTGGAGGCAGCTTTCCCCCTCTTTTCTTCCACCCACCACCATTTCCATTCTTGTCTTCTCCAACCAGCTCGTGTTCCTCCTCTCTCCCACTCCATTTTGGTCATACTTTTCTCCATTGTTGATAGCTCTAAGCCTATTTTGTGGGCATATTTGTGAGGGGAAGCCACACCAACTTGTAGAGGGGTACTAAAAACCACAATTCTCTTTCCCTCCTCCTCCACTTTCCCTCTTGCATGGTCCATTGTTTTGTCTCCACCACCCCATCCTCTTGCTCCACCATGATCTTGGTAGATTTGTGAGAGGTTGAGTACTATTGGATGCATGTTTTGTGTGTATGGATGTTTTGTAGGTGAAGATTATTATCGCGCTCCCGGACGGTTTGCGGTGGCGAGAAGATGATGTTTATATGTGTTGAGCTTTGTGTTGTGGTTGAATGTTTGCTTGCGAAGAAGCTTATTTGTGTTGTTGGTTTGTGCCGGCGTGTGGTGCATGGATGTTTGCCGAAATGTTGATTCATTTCCATTTCGGCAAATTCTTGCACTAGCCATATGTCCCACTTTTAGGATAGGTCATGTCGAAATTTTCCGGCGATCATGCATGCATGTGTGTTTATGCATGGTGTGTGTGGTTCTAATTAACTCTCTTTTGCTCTATATATGTATGATGCGGTCAACCATGGTCGTCCATATGAGGGAAGGACAAGTGGTTAGATACAAGGTGAACGCGAAGGCCGACATGGTTAGGAACAACATGACCCCGATAAGATGTCCGTGTCGAAAATGCGGACTCCGGCGAGTGGATCGACCACGATTCTGGACAAGCTGGAGGAACACCTGCTCGAGCGCGGTTTCATGCTCGGCTTCAACGAGGAGCCGGCGGCAAATGTTGGTCATGAAGAAGAGGCCGACATCGGGCGAGAAGACGAAGAGTCTCCCGAACATGGTGTTCATCATGAGGAAGGAGAGGGCGATGAAGGAGATGATGATGCCGGAGGAGATGGTGGTGGAGATGCCGAGAGCAAGCAGACGCCACTAACGTCGGCCCTGCGGGACCCTCATGTTCAAGAGCTTCTCCTGAAGGACACGGGCAACGCCAAACCTAAAGCCAAGCTGGCGCAAATGGAGGTAGACGGGATGACTCCATTGTATCTAGGGTGCCGGCCGAGGATACACGCTTGAGTGTAACGCTCGAGTGTCCGGAGATGAAGGCGGAACACAAATGGACCGACGAGCAGCTTCGGCGATAACATGAAATCCTGGCATGCTCGTCTTCCCAAGGACAACACATTGCCGACAAGTATCGACGAGGCTAAGAAAGTAGTTTGCCCACTTGACCTACCGCACGTAAAGTACCACGCATGCATCAATGATTGTGCACTTTTTCGGAATGAGTACAAGGATAGAACCACATGTCCGGTGTGCGGCCAAGGACGGTACAAGAGAGGGAACAAGAAAGTTCCTCTGAAAGTTGTCTGGTACTTTCCTATCACTCCCCGTCCGCAGCGGTATTTCGTAGATCCTAAGGAAGCAAAGCTCATGCAATGGCACGCGGAAAGGGAGAAGCCCGCAGATGATCCGGAGAAGGGCAAGATCCTGACACACCCTGCAGACGCTAGCCAGTGGAATGCGTTGGACATTGAGTTCGCAGATGAGTTCGGGAGCGAACCGAGGAACATTCGTCTGGGCATGAGCACCGACGGACTCAATCCCTTTGGAAACCGAGTAGCACGCATAGCACCTGGCCCGTGTTTGTATGGCCATACAACCTCCCCCCGGCTGTGCACAAAGCAGCGGTACGTACACATGAGTATTCTTATTCGGGGGCCAAAACAACCGGGCGTGGACATGCATCCGTATCTCGGTCCGTTGAAAGAGGAGTTAGCCACTGCTGTGGCGGACGCCGGCCCCTACTTGGGACGCGTACAAAAGAGATTATTTCCCTCTCGGAGCCGCATTGCTAACGACGGTGCGGGACTATCCTGGTTACGCATATGTATCGTGCCGGGTGAACCACGGATTCAAGGGATGTGTCAAGTGCATGGATAAGACCCCGCATCTGCATCTGCCGAAGCTCCCGGGTCTTGTAAAACTGTGTTCCAAGGGACTCGAATGTGGCTTCGCTTCGATCACCCGTGGAGAAAATGCAAGGATCTGTTCAACGGCGAAGAGGAGCTCGGAAGAGCCCCACGACCGAGGAGCGGCGAAGAAATATCCGAGCTTTTGGAAAATTGGGAAGAGTGCCCCGCGCCGGGAAAGAAGCGACCGCGGGAATCGCCGCTGCTGGGAGTATGGAAAGCGAGGTCCGTTTTACGGGACCTGCCGTCTTGGAAGGTCCTCCACACGCCCCATAGCCTCGATGTCATGCACATCACGAAAAACGTTACCGAGAGCCTACTTGGCACTCGATGAACATGCTCGGAGAGGACCAAGGATGGCCCGAAAGCAAGAACCGACCTGAAATTGCTTGGCCTCAAGAAAGAACTTCGAGTACCCCACCGATAGTGATGATGATGATGAACGGACGGAAACGACTCGGGGTCACCACAAAAGGGCTAAGAAGAATGAGGTGGTGGTGCTTAAACCTGCCCGCTTCACTCGAGCGAGGAGGAGCTCGAGAGGTTTTTCGAGTGCCTCCTAGGAGTAAAAGTTCCTCACGGTTACTCGGGGAAGATAAGCGAGATATCCGGACGTAGCGAAGAAGAGGTTTAGCGGGATGAAGTCTCACGACCGTCACGTGCTGATGACACGGATACTTCCCGTTGCGATGCGAGGGATAATGGACGACCACGTCCGCGAGACGTTGTTTGGCCTCCGCAACTTCTTCGACGTCATCTCTAGGAAGTCCATCGGCGTTAAGCAGCTCAACGAGGCTACAAGAAGAGATCGTCGAGATACTATGCGAGCTCGAGATTTACTTCCCGCCGGCGTTCTTCGACATCATGGTGCATCTGCTTGTCCATGTAGTGGATGACATCATCCACCTCGGGCCGACATTCTGCACAACATGATGCCATTCGAAAGGTTGAACGGTGTCATCAAAGGATTCGTTCGCAACGGGGCCCGTCCGGATGGAAGCATAGCCAAGGGCTTTCTCACCTACGAGTGCATCTCCTTCGCGGAACTACCTAAGCACCGAGAACGAGGATGTCGGTCCGCCCACCAGGAAGCACGTCGGCGAGGCTAGCGAGGGTTTGGTCACCGCGAGGGCTACCGCGCAATGCATGTCGGCATCGCTGGTCGACACGCCGACTTTGACAGGGGCACACCGAGTCGCGCTACAACACATAGAATTGGTCAGCCCTTGGGTGGATAAGCACAAAAGCTTAATCGAGCAGAAGTTCATCGACCTAGGACGGCCGAGGAAAACGAGGGACGTTACGAAAGAGCACAACTCCACCTTCACGGGGTGGTTAAAGAAAAGGCTACTTGGAAAGTCCCGCACCGATGCCTTCTGCGAAGACCGAGAAACTCATATTCTCCCTGTCACGGGGACCCGGGCACAACGTAAGGACCTATCGGTCGTACGACATCAACGGCTATAGATTCTACACCGAGGAAAAGGACAAGAATAGCGAATATCAAAACTCGGGAGTAACTATGCTATCCTACACCGATGACAAGACCGATGTCAAGGAAAGATTCTACGGAAGGATCGAGGAGATTTGGGAACTCGACTACGTTGGAGTGATGATACCGATGTTCCGTGTGAGATGGGCCAAGAGCGTCGAAAAAGATGGACTATATTTCACCACCATGGTTATACCCGATGCCAAATCGAAGACCCCCCCGCGAAAAATGAGCCGTGGGTGCTCGCTAGCCAAGTTGAGCAATGCTTCTTCATTACCGACCCGTCAAAGCCCAGCCGTGTGGTCGTGAGGAGGGGCAAGAGGAGCATCATCGGAATGGAAGGAGAAGCCGACAAGCAAGACATCGACAAGAACGGCGATCCGAAGATCGAAGAGGAATTTGACAAGTACTTCGACAAGCCTACTACTTATTCGAAAGTAAGAAGGAAGACCACCCTACCGGCTAAAGGTTGCCCGTACACGAGAAGAAATCTCAAGGTGGCCGGGCTAAAGTATTCAACAACCGCGATGAAGAAGGGCAAGAACATTGTCAAGAAACGCTAGCTAGCCACCGATCGGAACCGAGAAATTCAATTGTGGCTTTTTTTTGTGTACTATGTACTTTGGCAAAAACACATGTGTGTATATGTGTGTGTATGACACACAAGCATCCATACATGCATGTGTGTGTGTGGATGTGTGTATATTGTGATTTTTTTTTGAATTATCTATATTAATTAACTTGCATAATTGAACCTTCATTTATTTCTTGGAATAATACACTAGGAATGTATTAAAGGAAATACTATTAAACATTAATAAAAATCACAATGGCTAAGTGTGGAATGATGCGAGGATTTACAAATATGGCTAAGTGTGAACTTTACGTAGCGCACAAAGCCAACATGCGCCACGTGAATCTTTAAATTCGTAGGCGCATGTTAGCTTTGGTGCGCCACGTAAAGTCCACACTAGCCATATTCCAGAACCCACAGTTACTCTGCGCCACACGGTTACTATATGGCCAGAAATTGCGCTGCGCACGCGCGCCTACGTGCGCACGGAATTTCGAGATTCGTAGCGCATGTGGGCTGTGGTGCGCCACAGAATTTTGGCACTTAGCCATATCCCGTCCCCTCTTCCTCGCGTCCTTCACTTTCTTCCCCAACACACACACGCGCGCCCAGAACCCTAACCGCCGCCCGCGCCGCCGCCTCGTCGATGACCACCACGCCGCCACTTCTCTCACCTCGCCGCCGCTGCTCGCCCACGCCCAGAGGAGCCCGCCGCCCGCGCCCAGAGGGAGCGCGAGGAGCAGGAGGAGCGCCGCCCGGCGCCCGCGCCCTCGCCTCGTCGACGGCCACCGCGCCCTCGCCGCGCCCTCGCCTCGTCGACGGCCACCACGCCCTCGCCGCGCCTTGCCCGACGCCCCCTTCCCTGGTGAGCTTCTCCCTCTCCCCTCTCTCCCCCTCCCCTCTCCCCTCTCTCCCCCTCCAAATTTCAGTAGAAGTCGAGCTTGATTGATGAGCGCTGATTTCAGTAGAATATCTGCGTTGTGCTCCATCGTCAGTTAAAATTTTGGAGCAATGATTGCTTGGGTGCTTTCCAGTACAAATGTGTTCTCTGATAATTCTAGACCTTGTAACTGTACATTGAGGATTTGCCTTTCCATTCATAAAATCTTATGACCATCAGCATCTCTGGAGTTTCTTCTTTAAAATTGGGTTCTACATTAGAGCTGCAGAAGAAACTGAAACAAAGCTCATTGCTTAATTGCTTAATTTTTGCGATATGCTAGGTTTACGTGCGTCAGATGTGGTGGATTGTTTGATCTCTAGTTTGTTCATTTTGTTTGGTGGTAATACTTTACTGTTTCGGTTCTGAAATTTCAATCATTATCCTTTTGTGTGCTGTCTTATCTGCATGGATGTTAGTCTGTCATTTAGTCAATTTTCCTTGGCAACTGAGCTGCAGGCATTACGTATAGCCTTTTTAGAGCCCAATTTGACATGCTGTATGAATTGATCGCTGCGGTTTAGCTAGCTTCTTTGAGAATTCTACTATTCCCGGTCTTTGGATCAGAACAGCTTGAGTCTGCTGAATAAATGGTTTTTTTGTGTGATAATTGGTGAATTGGGGAAAAATCATGAGCCAAAGTGTAGTTCTGGTATCCATGTTTTCTCAATATGATATGACAGTTATTGTAATTTTGTGCTATGTAACTTGAGCTGATGATTTGTGAAATACGTGTCATCATGATAGCAATATTGATGGACAAAGACGACCACTGTGCTGCTGCGTTTTTGTTTGCCAATGGTCTGGGTGTTTCATGTTTGGAAACCGAGGACTTCATATATGGTTGCTCAGCCAATTACTGTGTATTTCTTTGTACCAACTACTTGTTTTCCTGCAACAGCATTGACATTTTACTATGAGCATTTCTGATTGACTGTACCTTTTGAATCGCTTAGGCTGCTCATTTGTACTATGTAAGTTAGGCCAATAATTTGTGAAACACGAGCCAGCATGCTCGAGTTGTTGTTTTCTAATGGTTTGTGTGTTTGGAAACTGAGGACTTTGTAGATGGTTGCTCGGCCAATTACTGTAAATACTTCTCTGTAGCAACAATTTGTTTCCCTGCAACAGCATTTCCATTTTACTATGAGCATTTCTGATTAAGGAATTAAGCAATGAGCTTTGTTTCATTGCTTAATTGTAATAAGGCCATTTAAATATGTTGGCTATCATTTCTACCAGGGAAAATAAGGCCATTTAATTTGGGTGCATTATATTGGCAGTAGTGGCATGCAGTAGCTAGCTAGACAGTTGGCATGCAATAGTCTTAATTATGCTACAGTATTTTAGAATTGTGTCCATCACATCCCTTGGAACTGCTAGATTGGTCATGTTCTACTCCTTGCATCTGTTGGAGTAGATATATGTGTTGAAGTGTAGCAAGTGTAGCAGTAGCAAGCTAGAGTAGCACTAGCAAGCTACTTAGCAGTAGCAGTAGCAGTAGAAAGCTACTTAGCAGTAGCAGTAGTGTATAAAATGCCCACTGGTTATAAAATGAGCAAGTGTAGCAGTTTTTGTAAGATTTTTCATAGTTTCAGTAAGAAATGCACATAACAGTAGTGTGTTGATGTAGCTAGGATTCTTCTATATATGCAAATGCAGTGAACACTTATTTATCCAGCCCTCATTCTTCCAGAGAGATTTATTTGTGTAGTAAATTGAATTATCCAGAGAGTACTGGGACATATATGTTATGTATTAATGCATAGAGTGTACTGGTACTGCTTATGCTATAAATTGTATTGGTGCATCTTTGTGGTGCTGGTGTATATGGTGTATCAATTTAGGACTGTACAGGTTATTGTTGATCATTGAAAAATGGGCGGAGTTCTTCATTCTTCTTGGTTATTCTTGTTGTATGTTCTTGGCTGCATGTTGTTGTTGTTGGCCTCTCTATATATGTGAATTGATGATGTTGCTGGCATCTCTATATTATGTGAATTGTTGCAGGGACTTCAAATGAGCTGCCTATTTCTCCCGAAACGTTGATTCACTTCCGTTTCGGTTGAGAAATGGGGCTCCTATGTCCAAAAATTAGCAAAGGTCATGCCGAATTTTCCGGCCGACAATTGTACTAATAGATTTCATCCTCTTCTTTATAGAAATTGCAAATATGTCGGCCGACGACAACGTGGCCGGCACTTCTAAGGCCGCCATGACCCTCGAAGAGGAAGCCGGAGCGGCGAACGTCGAGTTGCGGGATTCGGCCCCTCCCGGCGACAAGAGGAGGAGGAGGTGGACTTGGCGGCGGAGGAAGTCGGAGCCGGCCGTCGGATGACCGAAGGCGGGGGGAGGAGGAGTATGAACCCACCACCGACGGCGGCGACCACACGGGGGTGACGGCGTCGGGGAGGGCGACGGCGGCGGCAACCCGGCTGCTAAGAAGAAGAAGAAGCCGCGGAAGGATCGGAAGCCGACGGTGCTCGCCAACACCACCGGCGAGATCACATTGGTCTCCGAAAGTGGGCAACCACGGGAGCGGAGGCCGTTGCCGGCCGGGTACGGCATGCAACTCGGGTGCATTGTCCGGGAAAGCATGTCGATCAACACGGTGAATATCCGAGGTGAAGGCAATGAGCATTTGGTCGAGCTGCGCGCTTCGGAAGCTTCACCAGACGGTACACGTTCCCGGCGCCATACAATAACTTGGAAAGATCCAACCCGGTGAATAAATTGGCCATCACGAAGATGAGCAACGCCACTGAGCGACTGGAAAAGCCGGGTGAAGGCCAAGATCGATAAAGGTGAAAGCTTTGAGAGTATTAAGAAGGGTGAGCCGATGCTCGATGAAGCGAGTTCCGGATATTCAAGGAGCGGGCTGGATAGCGAGGATGCGAAAGCATGGACGGAGTGGGGTAGACAAATGCATGAGCTCAACTTAGGAGCACATCACCTTGGAAGCGGCGGTTATAGAGGAAAGATTCCCATTTGGGAAAAGGAGGACGAAGAACTTGCACGTGCTTTGGGAAACCGAACCCATGGTTGAAAATTGCGGACCTGCGGGTGAGGTACTTTGTCCGGGCCCGCTACACTGCGGACAGGAATACAATGGAATTCGTTACCGAGCATGACGACGTGAGGAAGTTCGAGGAAAAGTCTGGTAAGGGAATTTACTCGCGCGGTCCATTGCTGCACATATTACATATATGACGTGAATGCAATGCCCTAAATGTGTTCACCCTATCCTTGTCCAACGGAACGAGCGGTTGGCGAAGGCCGATCTCCCCGAGGCCGAATCGTCGTCCCGGGGCTCGACGGAGCCGTGGGACACGCCTTTCAACGGGGCGTTGAATATCCTCAAGGAGAGGCCGAGTATCCAAGCCGCCGACGTCGGGCTGGACGTGTCCGCGGCTTTGGTACAAGCATGAAGTTTCGCGAGTACTACAAAGAGGAAAGCAGACAAGAAGAGAAGGAGGAGCGCGATGTCGAGAAGAGGATAAAGCCGAGGTGGAAGAGGCTGAGGAAGAAGGTCTCCATGCTCGAGGAAAAACGAGCAAACTCGATGGACAAAGATGAGGTGGACAAGCTTTTCGAGAAGAAGCTCCGCGATTTCCTGCCCCCTCGGGTCATCGAGGGGATAGGCTGCGTGGAATGCGGCCGGTCGAGTGGGGTCGATAAAAGTGCCTAGCGCCGGGGCCGAGCAACTCGATCTTCAACGCGTCGCCATCTCCGGATCTGGTTACCCCGCCGCCCACCATCGCCGCGGGGCAGCCGATGGAGTTGGATGAACCGGTGCCCCCGCCGATCCTGCCGAGGCTACCAAGGCGCAGCCGGCGGCGGTGGTGCTTCATAATGCACCCGAGCCGCGAGAAGATTGATAGGCCGGCCGCCACTTGTCTCCACATTAGCACGGCTCAACGCCATCACCAAGGTACTTAACTAATTAGTTATTCCATGCCATCTCCTTCATGCGTTTTGATACCCGGCTATCTAATTAATGATGCCCAACATTACTCGGGACACTCCTTGCATGCTCCTTCACCTGCGCGCCGGCGGCGAGTTGAAGGATGTTGCCACGGGAATGATCATACAACCGAAGAGCACCACGTTGCACACCGTGGCTATGGACGCCAACGTCCCGAAGGTCACTTTGGGTCGGGTGTTGCCGGGGTGCGAAGACATGGACCCCCCAATACGGCCCGAGGGAGCCGACGAGCACTCGACGCTTGAGAACTGCCATGGCTATACCATGGTATGGCCAAAGACCCGGATCCGTCTTGGGGGTCGCTCCACCGGCGCCTCCTCGATCATCCCGGCGGCCGATCGTCCGGCCGCCTGCTCGGAGGGCAGCTCCTCCCGTCGTCACCGCCACAACAAGCCGCCACAAGAAACTGGCTGGGAGAGTCTGCGCCTCAACCGCCACGCCGGCGAGCCTAAAGGCAAGGCCGGCTGCACCGCTATCGCCCATCCCATCACCCAACGAAGATGACATCGATGATGATGGGCCGGTAGACGTCGATGCCTACCTCAACACCGGTGCCGACATAGATGATTTGTACATGGCGGGCGCGCATGAAGAAGCATACCGCGCTCGCGACGAACCGAGTGGCCCACCCAAGGGAACCAAACAGCGCACGGTGTTCCGCGGCTTCTCTCAAGAGACGCCTCCGGCAGCCGATACACAAGAGCCAACCGCCGCAAACATCTTCAGCCCCAATACGCTGATCAACAAGGTCAACGAGCGGTTTGAAGCGTCGGGGGCCGTTGCTCGAAGAAGCCCCGTAAAAGACCTAGTAAGAACAAGGAGAAGTCTGCGAGCCGGCCACCTCCGACGATCCGTCATCGGGACTCCATGGTACCTCCCGGCAAGGATGGCTTGACCAGAATGCATGAAGCCGGCAAACCAATACTGGGTCCGGAGCCGCAACACCTTGCTTCGGAGATATGCTTGCCTCTGCGGGGACGGTATCCTGGTCCTAGAGAGTATCCTTCTTAAGGACAAAGATCCAAATTACCCGGTCTTCACGGTCAAGGTGCCAAGAGATGTGGGCTTCGTCACTGATGCCCCCGCGGATATATTCTTTATAGCGTACGAGGACATCTTCAAGCTATTCCACGCGAGAAGGCTGGACTATAACTTGGTCCGCCTATTCGCGCTCAATGCGGCGATGAAGATCAAGAGAGAGTACCCGGACGTCGCGATAGCGGACCCCTACTACATGCGTGAAAGCCGGTTGAACTTATCGGCGGTGCGGGTACGGGCTTCGTTGTACCTACTGAAGTGCTTCTTGGACAACAAGAGGAAGGACAACATCCTCTTGGCTTACTTTCCCGAGTAAGTACACATCCGCTAGCCCCGTAATAAATTTCTTTTCCATTGCTCATTTCCAACCTCGATCTTGTTCCAAATTTGTGTTGCGCGGAGACACGCACTTGCGTACTCATCTCCATTGCCCCGAAGTTTTCTCTTGCCACCTATTTCGACTCGGGGAGTGCGAAAAAGAAGAACTACGCCAGAATAAGGGGTGTGCTAGATGATGCTCTCGAGGGCTACTTCAAAAAGGGAGGCGCCTTCAAAGAAAAGGCGGAATGTTTCGAGGATGATGGTAAACACAAGTTCAAGCACGTGTTCGAGTTCCCTGTGTCAAGCGGCCGGAAAACAGCACTCGGACGCCTTCTATGTCATGCATCACCTAAAAGGGTTTGTCCGGGATAGCCGAACTTGCGTTTACCATCTGCTCTCCGAGGATGGGCCGAAAAGTTGGCGCGGATCAACGATGATGACCTCGAGAAGACTTCCGGGATACCGGGGTCAAGTTATCACATATCATCATTCAAGACGTCACCACGGGGGGAGGGCCCTTGCACCGGGGTAGAGCGTTATGCAAGAGGGACATCGAGCACCGCCTCAAAGCGCGGGGTGACACGAGGACGTGGATTACAAAAGATCCGTACAAGCCGTTCCCGGAGCCCTGCGAGCCTTGACTTAGTGTGTGATAAACTAGCTATCTTCATCGGTTAGTTTGTATATATATCGATGGACGTGGTCTTTTGTGTGGGTCGTAATTAAACTCTAAGTACTATGTTCATCGGTTTATGTGTATCGGTGGACGTCGTCTTGTGTGTGTGTCGCAAACTTATTGTTGCCGTGCTCAACTTTACTATATACTTTGGTCTAATATTTATCAACATATATATATGCATGATGTACTAATATGATATACTAATATGCCCTTGTCAATAGAGATGCCGACGTACGTTGTGTACAAGGGTCGGGTTCCAGTGTCTACGAGGAGTGGCGGGACTGTCTCGAACAGGTGCACAAGTTCAGCGGGAACAGCTACAAGGGATACGCGATTAGAGAGGAGGCGGTAGCACAGTGGAGGGCACACGTGGGCAAGAAGAAGAACCGGCTGAAGTTCTTGGTCCCCATCTTACTCACCGCCACCGCGGTTGTACTCTACTTTACTTTAGTCTAGGTGGCCGGTGACGATGCATGTGCATATGAGACGAGATGAACACATGTATGTGTATGCGACGATCAAACACATTTCTACTTGTGTAATTTGGATCTAAATGATGTAATGATGAAGACTTGTGTGTATCATGTCATTTGTGTGTCATTTATGAGTAATTCTGTTATTTCGGAATGTGCTATGTATTTCTTGTATATATCCGTATATTTCTGTGAAATACCACTATATACTGCAGAAATGGAAAAAATTCGAAAATCCAAAAATTAACATTCTGTGGCGCATGAACTGGCCGTGCGCCACAAAAACTTATAAATATTCTGTGGCGCATGGAGAGGTAGTGCGCCACAAAATCTGGCGCCAAATTCCGTGGCGCACGATCAATGGTGCGCCACGAAGTCTAAGATTCACGTGGCGCACCGAACAGCGTGCGCCACAGAATTCCAAACTTCTGTGGCGCACCGAGTACTGCGCCACAGAATTCTAATACTAGTCGCGTGGCAACTGTGGCGACTGCCTCGTGCGCCACAGAAAGCGAAAACAGTGTGCCACAGTTAGGGCTTTTTCCACTAGTGCGAGGGGCGCTGGCGATGTCTGGGCGACGCAAGACGATCTGGATCTTAGGGCAGCACTCATGTTCCTCAAGTTGCGGGGCAGAGCCCTGCATGCGGCGGCGTGTTTGGCGGCCGGACGCTCTCTGTTCCGTTTTTTGTCAGTTCGTCTCCTCCTCGGCCACAGGGCTGCTGGTGCAGTTTACAATAAATGTGGTTATCCTAGCGTTACGCTTGTGCAAAGATGAAGACCTTCCTGAGGCCAGTCCTTCTTGATCTAGCTGGAGTGTTAAGTTTCAGAAGGCTCCACCGACAAATGTAACAGTGCACGTTACGCCTGGAATTTGCTGGATCGGGTGGTATTGGTTGTGCGCACGCATGCTTTTATTTCGACCGTTTGATTCTGGAGGGAGCGGCGTGAAGCTCAGTTCTGTGTTGCCATTTGATAACATTCTGATCCATGGTAAAATCAAAGGCGGAGAATATCATGAAGGCTGGATTAGAGGACTAGCAATGGAGGTTCGAGTCTCGAGGAACTTGCTTGGTGTTCTAGGTTTCGCGTTTTGCATCAGCAGTATGCAAGTGGAGGCGACAACGCATGTGGAGTTCAGAGTCTTACCATTCATGGTGAAAATCCAAGATCTGGCCGGCCTTAATTGGTTGCGCCTGATAATGGCCTTGTTCAAGGCATTGTTTTAAGAGCGGGTAATATCTTCAGGGTGAAAATCTAAAATCTTTTGATTAGCCGATGATGGTCCTTGTGCATTGTTTCCTTCTTGGAGGCATCGTTTTTGGATAACCTGGAGTTCACGTCTTGTCTTGGTGGTGATATATTGTTGTTGAGGCTGGAATGCCGTAGCGGAACTTTTATTTCTTATATTTCTTTTTCTTTTTTTGACTGCGTGCATCCGCACTGCTATTAGGGACTTAGGGTATTGCGTTTTTGCAGAAGATAGGTGTAATTAGTATCTCTCGATATTAATATATTCCCTTTTATCGAAAAAAAATTATTCCTTAGTGCTCAGGAGCCCCAATAAAACGCTCACCTCCATGGCAGGTCCAAGTCGCCATTTGCCTCAAGTGCGAGAGGAAGATCCATAGTTGCAGCAATCTCAGAAGCTAGTCCAAACTAGTGGGGAGGTTGTGTGCACAAGCTAGAAGAAATACCGAAGAATAGTAATGGCCCGTGGTAAGGTTCAGATGAGAAGGATAGAAAACCCAGTGCACAGGCAAGTCACCTTCTGCAAGCGCCGGATGAGCCTCCTCAAGAAGGCCAATGAGCTATCTGTTTTATGCGATGCTGATATCGGTGTCAGGGTCTTCTCTCCCCATGGCAAGATTTATGAGTTGGCCACCAACGGGTCTGTACCTCTCTCTTGTTAAGTGATCCAGGCCCAGCTCTTGATAATATCGTTGTTTCAATTTTCCATACGTTTTATGGCTGAGATGTATTAGGAACATGCAAGGCTTAATTGAGAGGTACAAGGGTGACAACACAAAAGAACAAGGTGAAAGTAGCCATCAGAACAAACCTCAGGTCAGCAGCAGATATCACATGATTTATTTATCTCATAATATCAAATAACATCGCAAAGCTATGCATTGGAAGATGCAGTATTTGCATGAAATTATGCAAGGACGTTTAGTATTCAGCTCACAATTTGAGGATTTGTTCATCGCTGACTCGCAAACTTCATAATACTATGCGCAGGAATTTTGAGTTACATTATATTTGACAACGAGATAATATGAATAGTTACTTCTACCAATATTGAGTGTTGGCATTATTTTCGTGTTGCAGATAATACAACAAGAGGTACTACTCTTAAGGCAAGAAATCGACTTACTTCAAAAAGGCTTAAGGTAATCAGCTGCGTTTCATGTATACGCTAAAGTAATTTAACGTCTTCTATCTGAACAACTGATGAAACTTGTTGAACTCATACTACCATAACGACTTATTACCCTGGTGTTCAGAAGAGTCCATTAAAACGGGAATTTCCACTGCATGGTACACAATTACTTTGCTGACTTCCAATTGTTAGTTTTTAAAGCGGTGTTTATAAAAAAAGGTTATAGTCTGATGGCCCTTTTTTGCGAATGCTGATCGGACATATTTAATTGATAATAATCTGTTAAAAATGTTCCAAAATATTATGGAGGTGCAGCATAGAAATAACATTGAGCAATAAGCACGAGATTGATTAATAAAGATGAGCACATCCATGCAGGTACATGTACGGAGCGAATGATATGGACCACATGAATCTTCATGAGCTGCAAGCCTTGGAAAGCAATCTTGAAAATTGGGTACATAACACTCGCTCTACAAAGGTAAGCTTTATGTCCTCTGCACGAACCAAGAATTTCAGAAATGATTACTTTTAATATGCTGTTCCTTTCTGCTGAGCAGATGCAGATCATGTCTAGGGAGATTGAGGTGCTCAAGAATAAGGTTAGCTCTGCAGAGAATTTTATTATTCCTCCAATGAGCCTTTTGAGCCTACATGTAGAAAGATGAAGAGAGCAATTCCGTTTACCAGTATTTTTTGTGTCTATCTGTTTGGCAGGAAGGCATACTGAAGGCTACAAATGATATACTTCAAGAAAGGGTATTTTAATCCTCTTATTTAATACTCCCTCCGATCCATAATAATTGTAGAGGATTTAGTACAACTTATTATGGATTGGAGGGAGTAATATCATTTTAAAGAAACTGCACTGTTTGAGAGTATAAGGTTACATTTTAATTTTAGGGCTAATTTCAAGATTAGTGTTGTCATTTACGAATCGACCATAGCACCCTAAAAAGAAAGAATCAGCCAAAGCCACTGCAATTGAGTCTGGCAATTGACCCATCATAGTTCTTTTGTTTAGCCACTGATGTAAGAGATGCGCACTAGAGTGAATCACCTGATGGAAAATAAAGCACTTATAAAGTGGAACAGATCAGTTTCTTAAAAACAAGCGTGACAAGCTTCCACCAGCAAAACCTGCATCCCTCCATGCTGGTCTTCTAGTTACAGCTAGAGGGACTTCTTTTCTTCTTCTATAAAAAGTGGTGGAAGCTATTTTTTATCTTCTGAAACTAAGGGAGGGGGAACGTTATCTGTCTCATCTTCATATGTCATTTCTTAACCTAACATAGTATTCCATAACATATTTATTTGTTTAGAGAGATAATCAAATATCATAATGTCTTGATCTTGTATGTCCAGATAATTCAGCAGAGTGGGATTCTGGAAACCGGCAGCAACATGGTGACACCACAATTCCCCTTCCAGCGAACCATGGAGAGTGGGCACTACTTCTAGCCGAAACAGCCGACCTATCAAGTTATCACGTCAGCTATGAACTTATCACTTGGGTTCGTCAAGAGGCTACCGTGGATGGAACCCTCCTAACCTTGCGACTGCAAACTCCATGTTGTACAAAGGAAGAAATCATCATCTGTATATGTACTTTTTTTTCCGAAAAGGAGGCAAATCCCCTGGCCGTCTGTTATTTTTCTTTCGAAAATGAGGTTGAGACCCCCGGCCATCTGTATCTGTGCATGCTTTTGCATATGTAAAATCTATGGTCATATGGTATAGCACACAGAATGTTGTGTTCAGTAGATCGAAACCATAAAATTTTAATTTCGACACATGTTGCTACGCTGAAAGATCCACATGAACATCTAAAATCACTTACTGATACAACCTGCGATTACTAAGTAATTAAAAAGGCAAGGAATGCAGAGTTACACATTTAGCAAATTCCTTGTTCATCCTGATTCCTGGAAGATAGTTGAGGCATCATGTTGAACAGCAACTGCTCTTCTGCTTTTGCTGCAGCTGCTGAATTGGCTGGCCTTTCATCTGGACCAGATTGGAGACCTGCCTCTCAAGTTGGCTGCCAGCTTTGCTGCAAACCAGACACACAAGTTTCATCAGCATGAATATACTATGCAAAAAAGTATCTGATCAGTTCATTTTCACTACCTCTTCTTGATTGCTGCAGACATTGCCAAGAACGCCTCCTCGACATTGATGGACTCTTTAGCACTTGTTTCTAGGAAAGGAATGCCTATCTCATCAGCGTAGGCCTGCACTGGTTTAAGTTGCAACAATTCAACATAAAGGCCTGTTCGGAAACAAAATAATATCACAGGAACCAGTTTATTTTCGGGCATGAACATGAAAGGATTACCGTGTTCCGAACTTGTTATGTAAGTTATCCCGAATGTAATTGGAATGGTTCTTTATTTCTAAAATACGTCTAGTTGGAAATATGACCTGTGCTACCGCAGTGTCAACGACCCTGCTCTCAGCCAGATCACACTTGTTGCCAACAAGAAGCTTGCGCACGCTGTCGTTGGCATACTTGTTGATCTCGCTCAGCCATTGCTTGACATTGTTGAAGCTCTCCATGTCCGTGATGTCGTAGACGATCTGGAGACAGCTCAAAGCAACCGAAATGTTTACTGACTGAACTGTGGGTCAAAACTCAAAACTGTAGAAATACATGTGGAGATAACACTGACAATGATCCCGTGAGCTCCGCGGTAGTAGCTGCTCGTGATGGTTCTGAACCGCTCCTGTCCTGCCGTGTCCCACTGTTATACATTTGCAAACATGTAGTAATATCAGATTGCATAGCGAGTACTATTACAGTTTCTGCTTTATACTCTGTATGTTTGTGAAGCAGGAATTTCATGTGCAAAAGTAGACCAATGAACCACTCACAATCTGCAATTTTATGGTCTTCCCTTCCATCTCTAATGTGCGGATTTTCTGCATAGAAGTGAACCAGGAAATACAGGTATCAAGTCAGTGAAGGATCAAAGACAAAGCAAAATGCAGGATGTGAAATGAACATCGCAAGATGAGGAAGCCAACTCACGAAGTCAACGCCGATGGTGCTGATGTAGCTGTCCACATACGCATCATCCTGGATGGACACAAAGAATCACAACAGGACCCATATGCACGATTATGTTCTGATGTCGAACAGAAAGAGAGGTGGGCACGATCAATCAAGCCACATTGGCGATTAAACTCACGGCGAAACGGAGGAGGAAGCAGGACTTGCCGACCGAGGAGTCGCCGATGAGGAGGAGCTTGAACAGGTAGTCGCTGAACCCACCCAGGACGAATTAACAAATAAGAAGAACGTTGTTCAGTGCATCAGAGTAGAACAACCAGGCAATGGGATATATCATGTACGAACGTAAGATCACAAAAACCAGGTGCGGATGAAACGGAGGGAAGAAACTTACAATTCGTTGCCCATGGTTCCTCCTCCCCAGGGCCAAGAACGGAGCAGGAAGAATCGAGGGAGATTTGGTGATGCCTCTAGGAGAAGAGGCTTCTCAAATAGAAAAGAAAAGGTGGCTCTGCAGTGCAGTATAAACTAAGCAAACTGATCTCCCTGAGCATTAGTTTTTTGTTTTCTCTCATCGAATCCCAGGCAGGGTCATGACGTTGCGACTGTTCCCTCCACCCTCCTCGCACATGACTCTGATTGACTCCACACTTTCTTTATGATTGACGACGAGACAAAGGATTCATCACGGGCGCCTTCCTTTGTTACGTAGCAGGTAGCACCTCTCCTGGTACGATCAATATAGCCTTTTCTTCAGTCCGGAAAAGGTTCTTTTAGGTGGGCTGCAGCCGGAGTCATGTAGCGTCACGTAAAGAACACAAAAAAGCATTGCAACCATAAGATACGGACAATGGCGATGGCATGATGTGTTGCCGTATTGGAGTTGGACGGATGCAGTTTCATGTGCCGCTCGTCTTGTTTGGTTGTGTGACCAAAAGCTACTGTGCTTTGGGTGTGTATCTGTGCAACCACCATTGCGTTTCATAGCCAAATGAAAATGGTGAGAATTCTAAGCGGAAAGAACCACAATCCACTGACATTTCATGGCCAAGATTCACACAACAGCAGAACACATGCCAAATAGAGAGAGAAATTGGAAGCCATTGTTTTATAAGTTTAGTACACAATTCAAATCTATAAGATGTGGCGAATAAGGAAAAAAAAAACATAGATGTACATAAAAGGCAGAAACTTATCCATGTAAATTTTGGTTAAAAAAATAGTAGTATCATCATTTGCAACATATGCATAAATCACAAAATAAGTAACTTCACAATATATACAATTTATGTAACTTACACGCACAAAAAAGAACATTTTCTGGTAAAAACATATGATATCTTTTTTTCCGCAGTTTATGAAATTGCCCATATGTTTGCACCAAAATTCACATGGGCATGCCTATATCCATTTTTTACATGGATGGATTTTTTTTTAAGCTTAAAAGATACATTTTTTGTTTTGCTAAGTTCTTAAAACAGGATCATATGAATCCATGTTCCCATTAGTATTCCCCCTTCCTACGTGGTAAAATAGCGTGTCTGAGAATGCTTGTGGTTTTCCAACATTTGAGAGAGAAGCTAGCTACTAATAGAGTACTGTTGAAATAAGTAGGATAGTATCTTCTTATGGTCACCCGACTGGAACCCAGTGTTTGGATCAACCAGGTATGGTACCTGAAATACCCAGACAATATCAAGTGCATTAGAAGTTATCTTGGGAGGGAGGATGCTGAAGTGCAAAGCTAAAAGAACTTGCAGGCACAGAGGTTTAATTGCAAGAACAAGAATAGTAAGCATAAAAATAATTTAGTGGCATGTTGTAAGTTTTTTTTAAGTGCTGTTTCAAAATGAAGCATATGCTCCACTTATACCTGTTTTGCACCTGCTATGCTCGATAGTGAATCCATCTTCGAGGACCCCTCTCCGACGTTCTGGAGAACATAAGGAAGCTCCAATTCACAGAGAGCCTCGCGGACAAACCTAGCATACTGAATCCCCCAAATATGAGAAGAAAACATAATCGACTAGCAAGTGCATCAATGGAGGAGAGTTCCTACGGTATTGTTCTCGAACGAAAAGAGTTCCAGCTTTTCTGCAGGTACTGCACCAGCTTTGCTCCACATTGTCATACCTCTTCCAGCTCGGAGAAGCGTAGGTACCCATCCTGTAAAAATTGTACTGCAGAAAGTATGGAAGTGGCTTGAGAATAGCATATGATGAAAGGAAATTTGTCTAACATTAGTCCGGAAAACTAGTTTCAGCCCTCAGGCATCAGAGGGGTGTTTCCACGGAATGCCATTCCAACATCAAAACATCATAGAACATGCAAAGACATAAGTTATCCGAATAAGCAAAGCTGGATACCTCTCAAGGAGTCCAAAAGAAGGGCTTTTTCCTTGACCATACTGTTTGAACAGGTACTTCACAATATCTCCTGCATATTCAAGGCAAATGTAAGTACCTATTGATTTAGTAGCCGGTTATTACTAAATTATGCAAACAGGAAGCACATCATCTTAAACATGATTATGGTATTCACTGTTTCCATGCCCACAAACAAAGAGTTCCAAAGAGAAATCTCAAAGAAATATCGACTGCCACCACCACCCAAAAGAAAGATAAAGGAACAAGGGCTCGTACCACTTTCATACATTGTAACGCCAGTACTTGCATCAACAAGAAGTGGAAACCTATATAAGAAAGTACAGAAGATAACCAGGTTCAGTGACCACAAGGAAAACATGACAAGAAAAAGATGCCATAGTAATGCCAAAAATGTTAACCATGAATGGAGAATTTATGTACTTTCCAATCTGCATTTCTGTTCAACTGAATCTACAATTAAATACGGAATTGATGGAGACATACTGCTCCTTCCCTCCAATGTTCCTGACCACGTCTCTATGCCTCAGTGATCCTTTGGGACAAGGATAAACCTGCATTTATTTAAAAAAATGGAGGCAAAGTCATTACCAACAAAACTACCAAATTACAGGAACAAATTGGTACCCTAGAAGAAAAACACTTTCTTGTTGACATATATTGCCTCGGAGCTATAATTAATACAAACCCCACAAGCAAAGACTATAATGCAACACTATGTGTGTTGATGGCATGGTTTTTTCCTAGACATTCATCTATAGTCTCCTAATATGGTAGCAGAACCGAAGAGGTAGTATAAGAGATGGTGGAACACCTCTGCAGAGAGATCAAGCTCAGTCATGGCCTCCCGAACTCTCCTACAGAAGGGGCATGCCTCTGTTGGAAAGAGATGAAAGTATCTGATAAGTAAAACATTCTCCAAATTCCTGATTTGCAAGGTAGAACCAGCCAGAAAAAGTTACCAAACTCATATAGTTGCAGAGTCGGAGCAGTTGTTGTTGTTGGGCTAACGTTTTCTCCACTACTAGCTGCCACACTTGATCCCCACGGTAGCCTAGCTAAACTTGATAGAGAAGATGTGGCAACCTGGCAAACAATAAAAGCAATAACAGACAGTCATTGAGAAACCTCAACATGCACACCACGAGAAACTTCTGCACAAACTACACTATCAGCAAAACACTACACTATCAGCAGCAGTGAATACGCAGAGCAGAAGCTCCCATTTGCTCACACAGGGTGTTTTCTCGTGGTGAGAATTTCACTTGTTGCGACCGCAAGTACTGATACAGGAAAGTAGGTTCTAGCCGAAGCTGATGTAGTATTTTGCGAGCGCCAATCAGTCCAGCGTGTCGAAAGCTGAACAAGGATTACCTCGACGATGTCATTCCGCTCCTGAGAAGGATCCCCGCCCTGCGTGTCAGTTCACAGAAACAACACGTTTTCAGCAAACGAGTCGTCCAAACAAACCGATTTTCAGTCTCAGTGGGGACTAAAAAAATGCAGCAATCCGTTACCCCGAAGAACTTGAGGAGCGGGCAGAGGAACGAAAGGACGCTGCTGCTGCTGCTGGTAGCGGCGGCGGTGCTGGTCTCGGTCTCGCCCGCTTCCGCCCTCGGAGGTTGCGCTCGGGTGAGTGCGAGGGCGCCGGACGAGCGGCGGCGGAGAAGGCGAGGCCGAGCTGCTCGAGCTGGAGGAGAGCGCCCGGGAGGCGGGGGCCGAGATGCAGGGCGGAGGTGGGGATGGTGGGCGAGGGGCAGCATGACGGGACGAGGGAGCTTGGTTGGCCTGAGATGCGGCCGCGGGGGCGAGCTGCGGGAGTTCGGCTGGGCGTCACCGGCGGCGTGTGGTGGCTGTGAGCGTGTGACTCGGCTGACGCCTGAGGGCCCAACAGGCCGACTCAGACGCCAAAAGTGGC